>NC_091296.1:60986384-60991384 GCF_038502225.1 Cherax quadricarinatus
CAACACTTCATTACTGACTGCAAGGGAGAAGAACGGAGACGATACTACACAATTCAAGATTCCAACCCCTAGCAGATTTATAGTTGTACATGTCAACAACACATGCTATAACCTCTCCAAATAATTAACCAAAGCCAATACCTATATTGCCATCATCGTCTCCATCACCATGAAAGGCTTAATCACAAAGAAAAAATGCATCTTAAGAGACAACACAGTAAGTGTCAAGGGCCCAAGATTGTTCGTTGATCAGGCTCTGATCCACCACGAGGCCTAGTCACAGACCGGGCCGCGGGGGCGTTGATCTTCGAAACCCTCTATACGTATACTCCAGGTATCCAGTGACACCACTGCCGGTGTCTACCTGATACCACTGTGGAAATTGTAAAAAGTTTTACGTTGGTGAAACTTTTAGATACTTAAATACGAGGATCAAAAGTGTTTGCCAGAGAGACGACATGAACGACGCCTCTGCTATTAAGTACCAAACTGGCCATCAAAGAAGCAGAGAGATGGAATCGACTTTGCCTACAACCTGATCGCTACCACTAACACCATCACTCAGAAACCAGGTGCATTACTCTTTTATATAGCATGGGTCAAACTTATTCGCCCCGGATATGACACTGAGGCCAGCCTACTGACTCACCAGACTCTGAACTCTGAAGTTCCTCCTTGGCTGAGCACATTACCGCACGTAGGCGACATTATCACTCACACACCTCAACACCTCACGTCTCTCCACTGTATATGATATATTTCTACCCATCTCTGTCAGGAGTAAAGTCCCTGGTGGGCGAAACGTCATCTTAATAAAATGCTGTGAACCACATATTGTGCTATATTAACATCTAAAGTGTGAATATACAGAGAGATGGACGGGAGGTTCGAACTGTGGTCCCGTCCATCTCTCTGTCTATTCACTTGACAGTCGTTTATTACCACTTAATCTGACTTCATCTGCAGTGTGTTGTTCCCCTGGTCTTTCTCCACCTCTCCCCTCCCCCTCCCCCTCCCCCACCCCACCCCATTCCGCCCCTAACCCCTTCCGCCCCTCCCCCTCCCTTCTCCCTCCCACCTTCACTTCCTGGATGAATATTATGTCTGGTTATTTACGACAAGAAATCTGCATAAAACACACCCGACTGTGAGACATTATCGTCAGCGTCGCGAGAGAGACTGTGAGACTATATCACCTGTGACTGAGAGACTGTATCACCTGTGACTGAGAGACTGTATCACCTGTGACTGAGAGACTGTATCACCTGTGACTGAGAGACTGTATCACCTGTGACTGAGAGACTGTATCACCTGTGACTGAGAGACTGTATCACCTGTGACTGAGAGACTGTATCACCTGTGACTGAGAGACTGTATCACCTGTGACTGAGAGACTGTATCACCTGTGACTGAGAGACTGTATCACCTGTGACTGAGAGACTGTATCAGCTGTGACTGAGAGACTGTATCACCTGTGACTGAGAGACTGTATCAGCTGTGACTGAGAGACTGTATCACCTGTGACTGAGACTGTATCTGTATCACCTGTGACTGAGAGACTGTATCACTGTATCACCTGTGACTGAGAGACTGTATCAGCTGCGACTGAAACACCGTAGCACCTGTGACTGAGAGACTGTATCACCTGTGACTGAGAGACTGTATCAGCTGTGACTGAAAGACTGTATCCCCTGTGAGTGAGAGACTGTATCACCTGTGACTGAAAGACTGTATCACCTGTGACTGAGAGACTGTATCACCTGTGACTGAGAGACTGTGATGAGAGACATCCTGTGACTGAGAGACTGTATCACTGTGACTGTGACTGAGAGACTGTATCAGCTGTGACTGAGAGACTGACTGTATCCCTGTAACTGTGATCACCTGTGACTGAGACTGTATCACCTGTGACTGAAAGACTGTATCACCTGTGACAGAGACTGTATCACCTGTGACTGAAAGACTGTATCACCTGTGACTGAGAGACTGTATCACCTGTGACTGAAAGACTGTATCACCTGTGACTGAGAGACTGTATCAGCTGTGACTGAGAGACTGTATCAGCTGTGAATGAGAGACTGTATCAGCTGTGACTGAAAGACTGTATCACCTGTGACTGAGAGACTGTATCACCTGTGACTGAGAGACTGTATCACCTGTGACTGAAAGATTGTATCACCTGTGACTGAAAGACTGTATCACCTGTGACTGAGAGACTGTATCACCTGTGACTGAGAGACTGTATCACCTGTGACTGAGAGACTGTATCACCTGTGACTGAGAGACTGTATCACCTGTGACTGAGAGACTGTATCACCTGTGACTGAGAGACTGTATCACCTGTGACTGAGAGACTGTATCACCTGTGACTGAGAGACTGTATCAGCTGTGACTGAAAGACTGTATCCCCTGTGAGTGAGAGACTGTATCACCTGTGACTGAAAGACTGTATCACCTGTGACTGAGAGACTGTATCACCTGTGACTGAGAGACTGTATCACCTGTGACTGAAAGACTGTATCACCTGTGACTGAGAGACTGTATCAGCTGCGACTGAAACACCGTAGCACCTGTGACTGAGAGACTGTATCACCTGTGACTGAGAGACTGTATCAGCTGTGACTGAAAGACTGTATCCCCTGTGAGTGAGAGACTGTATCACCTGTGACTGAAAGACTGTATCACCTGTGACAGAGACTGTATCACCTGTGACTGAAAGACTGTATCACCTGTGACTGAGAGACTGTATCACCTGTGACTGAGAGACTGTATCACCTGTGACTGAAAGACTGTATCACCTGTGACTGAAAGACTGTATCACCTGTGACTGAAAGACTGTATCACCTGTGACTGAGAGACTGTATCAGCTGTGACTGAAAGACTGTATCACCTGTGACTGAGAGACTGTATCACCTGTGACTGAAAGATTGTATCACCTGTGACTGAAAGACTGTATCACCTGTGACTGAAAGACTGTATCACCTGTGACTGAGAGACTGTATCAGCTGTGACTGAAAGACTGTATCACCTGTGACTGAGAGACTGTATCACCTGTGACTGAAAGATTGTATCACCTGTGACTGAAAGACTGCATCACCTGTGACTGAAAGACTGTATCACCTGTGACTGAAAGACTGTATCACCTGTGACTGAGAGACTGTATCAGCTGTGACTGAAAGACTGTATCACCTGTGACTGAAAGACTGTATCACCTGTGACTGAAAGACTGCATCACCTGTGACTGAAAGACTGCATCACCTGTGACTGAAAGACTGCATCACCTGTGACTGAAAGACTGCATCACCTGTGACTGAAAGACTGTATCACCTGTGACTGAGAGACTGTATCACCTGTGACTGAAAGATTGTATCACCTGTGACTGAAAGACTGTATCACCTGTGACTGAAAGACTGTATCACCTGTGACTGAGAGACTGTATCACCTGTGACTGAAAGACTGTATCACCTGTGACTGAGAGACTGTATCAGCTGTGACTGAAAGACTGTATCACCTGTGACTGAGAGACTGTATCACCTGTGACTGAAAGACTGTATCACCTGTGACTGAGAGACTGTATCAGCTGTGACTGAAAGACTGTATCACCTGTGACTGAGAGACTGTATCACCTGTGACTGAGAGACTGTATCACCTGTGACTGAAAGACTGTATCACCTGTGACTGAAAGACTGTATCACCTGTGACTGAAAGACTGCATCACCTGTGACTGAAAGACTGCATCACCTGTGACTGAAAGACTGCATCACCTGTGACTGAAAGACTGCATCACCTGTGACTGAAAGACTGTATCACCTGTGACTGAGAGACTGTATCACCTGTGACTGAAAGAGTATCACCTGTACTGAAAGACATCACTGTGACTGAGACTGTATCTGTGACTCTGTATCAGCTGTGACTGAGAGACTGTATCACCTGTGACTGAGAGACTGTATCACCTGTGACTGAGAGACTGTATCACCTGTGACTGAGAGACTGTATCACCTGTGACTGAAAGACTGTATCAGCTGTGACTGAGAGACTGTATCAGCTGTGACTGAGAGACTGTATCACCTGTGACTGAGAGACTGTATCAGCTGTGACTGAAATTCTGTATCAGCTGTGACTGAGAGACTGTATCACCTGTGACTGAGAGACTGTATCACCTGTGACTGAGAGACTGTATCACCTGTGACTGAAAGACTGTATCACCTGTGACTGAAAGACTGTATCACCTGTGACTGAGAGACTGTATCACCTGTGACTGAAACACTGTATCACCTGTGACTGAAAGACTGTATCACCTGTGATTGAGAGACTGTATCACCTGTGACTGAGAGACTGTATCAGCTGTGACTGAAAGACTGTATCAGCTGTGACTGAGAGACTGTATCACCTGTGACTGAAAGACTGTATCACCTGTGACTGAGAGACTGTATCACCTGTGACTGAAAGACTGTATCACCTGTGACTGAGAGACTGTATCAGCTGTGACTGAAATTCTGCATCAGCTGTGACTGAGAGACTGTATCACCTGTGACTGAGAGACTGTATCAGCTGTGACTGAGAGACTGTATCAGCTGTGACTGAAAGACTGTATCACCTGTGACTGAGAGACTGTATCACCTGTGACTGAGAGACTGTATCACCTGTGACTGAAAGACTGTATCACCTGTGACTGAGAGACTGTATCAGCTGTGACTGAAAGACTGCATCACCTGTGACTGAAAGACTGCATCACCTGTGACTGAAAGACTGTATCACCTGTGACTGAAAGACTGTATCACCTGTGACTGAAAGACTGCATCACCTGTGTCTGAGAGACTGTATCACCTGTGACTGAAAGACTGTATCACCTGTGACTGAAAGACTGTATCACCTGTGACTGAAAGACTGTATCACCTGTGACTGAAAGACTGTATCACCTGTGACTGAAAGACTGCATCACCTGTGTCTGAGAGACTGTATCACCTGTGACTGAGAGACTGTATCAGCTGTGACTGACA
>NC_091296.1:60996384-61026384 GCF_038502225.1 Cherax quadricarinatus
AGGCTCAAGTTAGAGTATGTAGGAAAGAGGGAAATTATTTCCCAGTAAAAGTAGGCCTTAGACAAGGATGTGTGATGTCACCGTGGTTGTTTAATATATTTATAGATGGGGTTGTAAGAGAAGTAAATGCGAGGGTCTTGGCAAGAGGCGTGGAGTTAAAAGATAAAGAATCACACATAAAGTGGGAGTTGTCACAGTTGCTCTTTGTTGATGACACCGTGCTCTTGGGAGATTCTGAAGAGAAGTTGCAGAGATTGGTGGATGAATTTGGTAAGGTGTGCAAAAGAAGAAATTTAAAAGTAAATACAGGAAAGAGTAAGGTTATGAGGATAACAAAAAGATTAGGTGATGAAAGATTGGATATCAGATTGGAGGGAGAGAGTATGGAGGAGGTGAAAGTATTCAGATATTTGGGAGTGGACGTGTCAGCGGATGGGTCTATGGAAGATGAGGTGAATCATAGAATTGATGAGGGGAAAAGGGTGAGTGGTGCACTTAGGAGTCTGTGGAGACAAAGAACTTTGTCCCTGGAGGCAAAGAGGGGAATGTATGAGAGTATAGTTTTACCAACGCTCTTATATGGGTGTGAAGCATGGGTGATGAATGTTGCAGCGAGGAGAAGGCTGGAGGCAGTGGAGATGTCATGTCTGAGGGCAATGTGTGGTGTGAATATAATGCAGAGAATTCGTAGTTTGGAAGTTAGGAGGAGGTGCGGGATTACCAAAACTGTTGTCCAGAGGGTTGAGGAAGGGTTGTTGAGGTGGTTCGGACACGTAGAGAGAATGGAGCGAAACAGAGTGACTTCAAGAGTGTATCAGTCTGTAGTGGAAGGAAGGCGGGGTAGGGGTCGGCATAGGAAAGGTTGGAGGGAGGGGGTAAAGGAGGTTTTGTGTGCGAGGGGCTTGGACTTCCAGCAGGCATGCGTGAGCGTGTTTGATAGGAGTGAATGGAGACAAATGCTTTTTAATACTTGACGTGCTGTTGGAGTGTGAGCAAAGTAACATTTATGAAGGGGTTCAGGGAAACCGGCAGGCCGGACTTGAGTCCTGGAGATGGGAAGTACAGTGCCTGCACTCTGAAGGAGGGGTGTTAATGTTGCAGTTTAAAAACTGTAGTGTAAAGCACCCTTCTGGCAAGACAGTGATGGAGTGAATGATGGTGAAAGTTTTTCTTTTTCGGGCCACCCTGCCTTGGTGGGAATCGGCCAGTGTGATAATAATAAATATATATATATATATATATATATATATATATATATATATATATATATATATATATATATATATATATATATATATATATATATATATATATATATAGTATGTGTGCCTTTGAATGTCTGCATGATTTGCGTGCACCGCTCCGTGTAGGTTAATTTACGTGCAGCGCTGAGAGTGTGAGAGCGCTAACATCGGCAACACATCGACCGAAATAGCGTCGTCCTTGGTCGGGATCTGCATCTAGTTGATTTCCATCGCATTAGTGTTAATTGCTTTATTCATTAAGCTGTCTATTGGCATCACCGGCAGCACTGAAACGAACACTGAGTGTCGTTATGTGTGTGTGTGTGTGTGTGTGTGTGTGTGTGTGTTCATGTGTGTGTGAGTACACACACATTACTTAGCTCTTCTCTGGACCTTATCTAATTAATCCATGTTTTTTTAAGTGTGGGCATTAAAGAAACAAATTCCAGCCTAATATATGTTGTGAACTACTTTTAAGGCATTTCTCTACACATATATTTGAAAGTAAATTTATATTATGCCAGTTTAGTGATGAATTAAGACACAAGTGCAACATCTCGGTATCTCTACTTGTAGATGTTTCGCCACCCAGTAGCTTCATCAGTGTAATACATGAACACATGATGACTGTGGAAATACATACAGCTAACAGTGAAAGCTGAGGTAATCAGTCCCTCAGCCTAGGAACAGGTGATGACCACCATAGTCTAGTATATAATTTTCTCCTCATTTCATTATGTTTAACATCTCATTTTTTTAAATAATTCCTAGGACTATCTCTTGTACTTTCAATATTTTCTTTCAACATCTGTGTTCTTCACGTGGCCTGATTTCGATTTTTTTTTTGTTCCCGGTTGTACTTACATTTAACTGTATCAAATTCCATATTTTAATAAACTTTTCATATGATTTTTTTAAAAATGTCCTACAACGTTATTGCATATTTCGACGATTCCGTGAAACTTGTCAGAAAACTGAAATATCTCATTTTTTAGCTAAAATATGCATAAATCTAATTGAGGAAAAAAATAAAATGATTTGGCTTTCTTTTACCAATTTATACTGTGGAAACTGACGGTTATTTTCATTACTTATTATACCTAAGATTTTTTAATCATCAGAAAATGGATTCATATAGTTTTTTACATTTTTTTATCAAGCCTTAAGTACATTTAGCCTTACGTACATCAAGTCTCAAGTACATCAGTTCTTACGTACAACCTGGGTTACCCATAGTTGACTACCGTGTGTGCTGGGGGGTTAACCGCCCCCCCCCCGCGGCCCGGTCCCAGACCAGGGGGGAAACAGGTGGGAGGACAGTAGACAGTGGTAAGTAGGTGATCCCTGGACTCCACTGTTAGGAGAGTGATGTCACTACACATCAGCTGAGGTACTAACAACGGGGCGCCCCGTACACGCTTGAAGACCAGTGGTTACTAGCCCAATCACACAGTGACAATATCAATCACACTGATAACAACAATCACACATAACAATAATCACACCGTAACAACAACACTTACAGTGCCAACAACAGTTACACCGTGCCAACAACAATCACACAGTGACAGTAACAATCACACTGACAACAACACATACACAGTGACAACAACAGTCACACCGTGCCAACAACAATCACACAGTGACAATAACAATCACACCGTGACAACAACACATACACAGTGACAACAGCAATCACACCGTGACAACACTTACACCGTAACAACAACACTTACACAGTGACAACAACAATCACACCGTGCCAACAACAATCACACCGTGACAACATTTACACCGTAACAACAACACTTACACAGTGACAACAACAATCACACCGTGCCAACAACAATCACACCGTGACAACATTTACACCGTAACAACAACACTTACACAGTGACAACAACAATCACACCGTGCCAACAACACTCACACAGCGACAGCCAGTGTACCTATCACAACAAGATACCGGAAATACTCGACCTCTCTTTTTTTTAAATATGAAAATCATGGGTATTAAAGCGAGCGAGCAAGAGGGTGATAAATGTGGCTCAGTTGGGGTGAAGAGGCAGTTTTATGGCCGGGGATAAAATAGATGTTGGTTGTGAGAGTTTAAATTACCAAAACTGTGTTCTACAATACAAATAAAAATTATTTTTATGACACTCTTTCTCTCTCAGGAAATCTTCCGCTGGGGGGGAAGTTTTGCGAGAGAAAGTATTTATTGTTTTCTTTATTATTTTTAAAAGTTTGGGAAATTCCGGAGGCGCGACGCCCCCCAGGAGGGAAGGAAGGCAGCGAGCCCCCCACGGCTAATATTTTAGCGCAGTACTGGCTGCGTCCCGGCCAGCTACAACAGGACGCACTCGTTAAATTAACTTCTCATGTTTCTTCAGGATACTGTGATCACACTGTTGGTTCAGCCTCTATGTAATATTTGATGAGTTTCTCGTAAATGGTGCACAAAACCCTCATGTTTGTAAACTGGGCGATGCAGAGCTTGATCATAAACAGTGTGGGGAAAATAAAGACTTAAGAGTCATGGGCAGCGGAAATCTAGAGTCATGACAACAGAAGTGTATGAAAAAGACACATGCAATATTTGGATAACTTCATTGTTGAAACTTTTCATTGCCACTACAGCCTTCTTCAGTCGAATGCAGGAAGCGGTAGTAGTTTTGAGGTGATCAGTCAGTCACTCTCGGTGGGAAGTGGTCAGTCCCGCATAAGCATACGCCAAGGCCTTATGAACTACGGGGGTGAACACCTGTATCTAAGTTGGGGACCGATTATCTTGTCTTCTACTGTCTCCGGTTTCAACACCTTTGACCTCTGTATTGATGAACGAACACTAGTCACACACTCAGGACATGTTCATCGGATATGTTTCAATCCTGGGACCTTGGTCACTTCAAATGATACAAAAGAATGAGAGAACATCAGAGGATATGTACACCCAGAGCTGTTGCTAGGCCCTCTAGTGTTTACTTTATCACCCCTGAGGCTATCTGCATGCTCAAAACTTCTCTTTTCTGGGCTCCTTGATGGCTGGAGGCTGGAGAGATGAAGTGTATTTAGCATTTCCGAATTCTTATGCTTCACCAGACGACCTGTCAGGCTTGTGAGTCTCATCTTTCTGTTGGATTTGTCCAGGTTTTCTTTCTTATCCCAAACAATCCTCCTCTCCACCCGCTTCTCGTCTCTACAGTTAAAATCTGTGGTCTTGAATTGTGGATAAAATTCTTCACTCTGCAGTCAAATACTGCTGGAGATGTTTAAGATAACAACAGATTTTCTCGCACTCTAGTGACCTCTTCTGGCTTCGAAGTGACTTTCCATACTACGTGACCAGGTGGTCATCGTGTGGGTACACATTGCTTCATAGAATGATGACCAGGTGATCATCGTGTGGGTACACATTGCTTCATAGAATGATGTCCTATTGTAATTGTGGCCCTTTGCGGCATCTTAATCGCGCTGTTTGCAAGTCGTGCTCTCTCAGTCGTGCTCTCACAGTCGTGCTCTCTCAGTCGTGCTCTCACAGTCGTGCTCTCTCAGTCGTGCTCTCTCAGTCATGCTCTCTCAGTCGTGCTCTCTCAGTCGTGCTCTCTCAGTCGTGCTCTCACAGTCGTGCTCTCTCAGTCGTGTTCTCACTGTCTATCAAACTGCAGTTACGTGAAGCAAAAATAATTCGTGTTGGTCATTCAGCAGGCGTGTTGGAGACTCGTGACTCAGTCTACTAACAACGAGCTGGCTGCTGCTCTTGGACCAGTCAGGCTACTGGTAATTGCACAGTCTTACGAAGATGGTGAGGGTGATGCTGACAGCCTCCTCGAACACTAAGATTTATTACACAAATAACCCGCACATAGAAGACAGGAGCTTACGACGACGTTTCGTCGTCAGTGTGACGTTGTAAATGGTCCAATTCGGACATAAACGTCGTCGTAAGCTCCTCTCTTCTATGTGCGGGCTATTTGTGTATCGTTCCAGTCACGGTATTGTGCCTTTTTTTGTTATTTAGCTAAGATTTGTCTTTCTTGAGGCCTCCGTTAGTCCTTGCTCGTGGTCACCTTTGTTAGTCCTTGCTCGTGGTAACCTTCGTTAGTCCTGCTGATGGTCACCTTCGTTAGTCTTGCCCATGGTCGTTGCCATGGTTCCACGCTGACTTTTAACTTCCTCCTCCTCCCTGCGCCACAATATTTATGGTGACAACGATTGGAACTTACAGAGCATTTGCCAGCTCCGCAGCACTGTCTGTTTGGTCAACCGGGGGCAAGTATCGTCGCTTTCTCCTCCAGAGTGCCCCGTCGGTAGCGACGAAACTGGTAACGACCGCTCGTGTAAGCGATCGCTACCTGGCTGTCGTAAGTATTCAGCGGCTCGTCTCTCTTAATGCCCTCTCTTTCCTGTTGTTATAAACAAGCATAAAACCTTTTTTTTCTGTAATTTGCTGAAGAATAGAACACAAAGGCTGTGTTAAATTTTGTTCCTTTATTTAAGTATGAAATTGTCAGGGATGTTTAATTTTGTATGTCTTTTTGTGCTTTTATGTATTACTGAGTCTGTATTCTTTTCGTATTGCAGTTTTGTGACAGAGTTAAGGGTTAGGATAGAATAGTCCGGAAACTTAGGACAGTCTTAGATTGTCCTAGTTATTAGTTGTTTTTAAAGGAAAGAAAGGGAGATGTGACATCTTGAGACTGCCTCTCCAGCGTCTGTTTGCAACAGTAGCATCAGAAGTGTTAATCTTCACAGCCTAGTTCTGCCAGAGGGAAATCTCAGCTATATGAGCAACCACTTGGTGAGTTTCCCACCCAGGCTGACTTCACTAGTCAATGGATATGAGTGGTGTGGATGCCTTTATTGGTTCAGGGAAAAGTCACCAAGAGAAGACTGGGTGAAGTGCCTGGCTTGGGCACAGACCTGGAGGCTGTGTAGACTTGGTGGCCAAACTCTGTCGGGAACAGAACTGAGATTCTGTGTGAGGTCTTGGGACCTGGGGCTACAAGGCTGACTGGCCTTCTAGAGTGATCAGCTAAGGACTTCGTTTTATATTGTAAGTAAATATTCATTTGGGTTCAGTATATTGCATTAATTTATCACAATTATCTTGTGTCTTCTCTAGTTATCGTAGTATCAGATCCCTTCATCACTCACCAAGTATATGGGGGAATTATTTAACATACGTTGTGTGAATATATGTAGATATTAAAAGTATAGTGTTAAGTGCACAATGGGACTTTGTCACCCATAGTGTGAGCAAGTTAGGAAAACTCCCGTATGATGTAAATTGCTCAGTAAGCCGAGAAATTGAAGAATTAAGACACTTTTTGCAACATCTGGGATTCCCAAATGTTGCAGAAGTGTTCCCAAATGTTGCAGAAGTGTTTACTTCTTCAAAGAGTCCCGTAACCGAGCTGCCCGGGGTGTTAAGAACGAAATTACGGTAGGAGATATAGAAGAGTCTTCTTTCTCTTGGCCTTATGATTTATGATTTTTTTTTCATTCCCACCCTCCGTCATCTTTACGTGCTGGAAGGAACACCACCACCAAGAACCCATTTTCTTTCCTTTGCTTTAAAAAAGCAAACACATTTCCTCTCCTAAGTCGTCGAAATTTCAACGCTACGTAACGAGAGCTTCCGGAACTCGTAGCGTTATGATTCGCGGAGCTTCGCCGCCCTTTCACCAGCAAAAATAAAATAGTAAATAAAATAAATTCGCCCGATGACAAATATGTTCATCCATGATACGTAATTTATTCTAAATGTTTTCCTAATGACGCCGAGCGTGTGAGAAGTCTTCAGGACCAGGCCTTGTGAAAATCTTTGAGCGTCACCTGACTGGCACGAGATCCTGCCATCCAGAGTGCTCCTTACCAGGATATATTATCCATATTTTAAGAAGAGTCTCGTGAAATCTCTCTTATAAGAACACCCAGCTGTCTGCCAGTCTTCTCTCTCCCTCTCTCTCTCTCTCTCCCAAATCACTAGCGGGTGGCACCTATGTCTTGCATCTTGAGTCACCTTCACCTGTGTCTTGTGTCACCTTCACCTGTCTCTTCAGTGACTTTCACCTGTAGATTCCCTGCGACTTTTCCGCTTCCTATTTATGCTCTTCGTCATCTTTCTCTTTTCCCTTTCTTCTTTTTCTCCCCCTTTCCCCCTCCCCTCCCCTCTTCCTCCTCCTCCCTCTGTAGACACTAATACTTCTTCTTATTCAAGACATTACAGGACCTGTCGCTTCTCTAGTCAGGAATTTCATTGAGTATTATTAAGGAACAATTTTTAAATGAATCTTAAGTGAAGGAGAGAAATTGGTGAGGTGGTCGCTCATAGTGTGGTAATGCCCGGTTCCTGGTGGGAATGACCTGGTTCCTGGTGGGAATGACGTGGTTCCTGATCCTACTTTTCTGTAAGGTCGTCAGGTTTAGTTCCTACAGTCTCTCCTCATAGAGTATTCCTCTCAGTTCTGGTCCTAGCCAGGTTGTAAACCTCTAAGCCAGCTCCATGCTGGAGCTGCGTACTCAGTGACTGGCCTAATAAATACCGTGTATAAAGTTTTGAAGGAATCATTATTGAGGTTCCTAAATGCTATTCTGAGGTTTTGCTAATCTTGCATGTGCCGCTGATGTTATACAGTTTATGTGTACGTCTGAAGCCTTGTTATGTATTATACTCACCCCCAGGTCCTTTTCACTCCCTGATATTTGCAACTTTTCTACGCCCTTGCTGTACTCTGTATCCGGTTTGAACTCTTTCCTCTGTTCGTATAACCTTGCATATGTTCGTGTTGAACTCCAGAAGTCATTTGTTTGATCACATCAGCAGTTTACTTACGTCTTCCTGCAGTTTATCACTGTTCTCTTATTCTTCTTATTAGTTTAGCATCATCCGCGAAAAGATGGCAAATGGAACTCAGTCCCTCTGGTAGGTCGAAGACATATATTAACAACGGCAGTGGTCCTAATAGTGATCCTTTGGGGACCCCCACTCGTTACTCTCCCCCATTTTGATGTCTCACTCCTCATCGTTATGCTCTGCTTATTGTCACTCAGGTAAGCCCTGACCCTCCGGAGCTCTCTGCCTTGCTAGCATGCCCGTTCATAGAACGGACATGCTAGCAAGGTACTGTGTCTGTATCAGATGCTTTCCTTCAGTCCATGAAGATGCAGTCTCCCTAGCCCTCTCTTTCTTGTTTTATCTCCGCTGTCGTAGAGTTCCAGCAAATTCGCAAGACAGGATTTTCCTTCTCTGAATCCGAGTTGGTGTTCCGTAACGAGGCTCCACTCCCAGTGCTCCAGCATCTCATTCCAAGCAGTCGTCTCCAGAACCTTTGTCAGTACCCTTGTTAGAGACACCGGCCTATAATTCAAGAATTCTATATCTGTCCCCGTTTTCAGATATGAGAGCAACAGTAGTCTGTTCCCATTTGTTTCCCAGCAGCGGACCAAATGAGAGAGACTGGCTGAAGATCTTCGTTATGGGGTTGGACAGTGTCTTTGCTCCTTCTCTCAGTAGCACCCAGGGAGACGTGTTGTCTGGTCCCCACTGCTTTTGTTACGTCATGTTACTATACTAGCCTCACTTTGTGATTTTGTGTTCTGTACATGTGGGTGTACATGTGGTACTCCTTAAATTTACATAATACACAGTGTAACTGAATAATAACATGAACGAACTGTTCACACTGAGTTAATGTTATCACTCTTGCAGAACCCATCAAATATTTCTAAATGACTTAGATAAAACAATAACAATGTTATCGTCAATCTACGTCAGCAATAATTTATAATTTCCTGGTTTAACATCGATGTTAGTCATCAGCAACATTTAACTCCCGGGTTTTAGAAAATGAATCTCTGTTAATTGCCTAAAAAACAGTTGGGTACACAGAGACTGTGACGAGCCTCCAGTTTAGTCATTTTTGGCTAATGACATTAAAGAGATTGAGCTGATACTGGTACTAGTGCTAGTACTAGTGCTGGTGCTGGTGGTAGTGATGGTGCTGGTGGTAGTGATGGTGCTGGTGGTATTACTGGTGTTGGTGCTAGTACTGGTACTGGCGGTAGTACTGGTGTTGGTGCTAGTATTGGTACTAGTGCTAGTACTAGTGCTGGTGGTAGTACTGGTGCTGGTGGTAGTACTGGTACTGGTGCTAGTACTGGTACTAGTGCTAGTACTGATGTTGGTGCTAGTACTGGTGCTGGTGGTAGTACTGATACTAGTGCTAGGACTGGTGTTGGTGCTAGTACTGGTGCTGATGCTAGTATTGGTGCTGGTGCTAGTACTGGTGCTGGTGGTAGTACTGGTGCTAGTACTTGGACTGGAGCTAGTACTGGTGTTGATGCTAGTACTAGTGCTGACGCTAGTACTGGTTCTGGTGGTAGTACCTACTGGTGCTGATGCTAGTACTGGTGCTGATCCTAGTGCTGGTGCTAGTACTAGTACTGGTGCTGATGCTAGTACTGGTGCTGATCCTAGTGCTCGTGCTAGTACTAGTACTGGTGCTGATGCTAGTACTGGTGCTGATCCTAGTGCTCGCGCTAGTACTAGTACTGGTGCTGATGCTAGTACTGGTGCTGATCCTAGTGCTCGTGCTAGTAATAGTACCGGTGCCGATGTTAGTACTAGTATTGGTGCTGTTGCTAGTACTGGTGCTAATACTAGTACCGGTACTAGCACTAGTACTGGTGCTAGTGCTGATCTTAGTACGAGTATTGGTGCTAACACTAGTACAGGTACTGGTGTTAGTGCTGGTACTAGCATTACTACAGTTACTGGTGCTAGGGCTGGTACTAGCACTAGTACAGGTACTGATGCTAGTGCTGGTACTAGCACTATTACAGGTGCTTGTACTAGCACTAGTACAGGTACTGGTGCTAGTGCTGGTACTAACATTAGTACAGGTACTGGTGCTAGTGCCGGTACTAGCATTAGTACAGGTACTGGTGCTAGTGCTGGTACTAGTATTAGTACAGGTACTGGTGCTAGTGCTGGTACTAGCATTAGTACAGGTACTGGCGCTAGTGCTGGTACTAGCATTAGTACAGGTACTGGTGCTAGCGCTGGTACTAGCATTAGAACAGGTACTGATGCTAGTGCTGGTACTAGCATTAGTACAGGTACTGGTGCTAGCGCTGGTACTAGCATTAGTACAGGTACTGATGCTAGTGCTGGTACTAGCATTAGTACAGGTACTGGTGCTAGTGCTGGTACTAGCATTAGTACAGGCACTGGTGCTAGTGCTGGTACTAGCATTAGTACAGGTACTGGTGCTAGCGCTGGTACTAGCATTAGAACAGGTACTGATGCTAGTGCTGGTACTAGCATTAGTACAGGTACTAGTGCTAGTGCTGGTACTAGCATTAGTACAGGCACTGGTGCTAGTGCTGGTACTAGCATTAGTACAGGTACTGGTGCTAGTGCTGGTACTAGCATTAGTACAGGTACTGGTGCTAGTGCTGGTACTAGCATTAGTACAGGTACTGGTGCTAGTGCTAGTACTAGCATTAGTACAGATACTGGTGCTAGTGCTGGTACTAGCATTAGTACAGGTACTGGTGCTAGTGCTGGTACTGGCATTAGTACAGGTATTGGTGCTAGTGCTGGTACTAGCATTAGTACAGGTACTGACGCTAGTGCTGGTACTAGCATTAGTACAGGTACTGGTGCTAGTGCTGGTACTAGCATTAGTACAGGTACTGGTGCTAGTGCTGGTACTTGCATTAGTACATCTACTGGTGCTAGTGCTGGTACTAGCATTAGTACAGGTACTGGTGCTAGTGCTGGTACTAGTATTAGTACAGGTACTGGTGCTAGTGCTGGTACTAGCATTAGTGCAGATACTGGTGCTAGTGCTGGTACTAGCATTAGTACAGGTACTGGTGCTAGCGCTGGTACTAGCATTAGTACAGGTACTGGTGCTAGCGCTGGTACTAGCATTAGTACAGGTACTGATGCTAGTGCTGGTACTAGCATTAGTACAGGCACTGGTGCTAGTGCTGGTACTAGCATTAGTACAGGTACTGGTGCTAGTGCTGGTACTAGCATTAGTACAGGTACTGGTGCTAGTGCTGGTACTAGCATTAGTACAGGTACTGGTGCTAGTGCTGGTACTAGCATTAGTACAGATACTGGTGCTAGTGCTGGTACTAGCATTAGTACAGGTACTGGTGCTAGTGCTGGTACTAGCATTAGTACAGGTACTGGTGCTAGTGCTGGTACTGGCATTAGTACAGGTACTGGTGCTAGTGCTGGTACTAGCATTAGTACAGGTACTGGTGCTAGTGCTGGTACTAGCATTAGTACAGGTACTGGTGCTAGTGCTGGTACTAGCATTAGTACATCTACTGGTGCTAGTGCTGGTACTAGCATTAGTACAGGTACTGGTGCTAGTGCTGGTACTAGTATTAGTACAGGTACTGGTGCTAGTGCTGGTACTAGCATTAGTACAGATACTGGTGCTAGTGCTGGTACTAGCATTAGTACAGGTACTGGTGCTAGCGCTGGTACTAGAATTAGTACAGGTACTGATGCTAGTGCTGGTACTAGCATTAGTACAGGTACTGGTGCTAGTGCTGGTACTAGCATTAGTACAGGTACTGATGCTAGTGCTGGTACTAGCATTAGTACAGGTACTAGTGCTAGTGCTGGTACTAGCATTAGTACAGGTACTGGTGCTAGTGCTGGTACTAGCTTTAGTACAGGTACTGGTGCTAGTGCTGGTACTAGCATTAGTACAGATACTGGTGCTAGTGCTGGTACTAGCATTAGTACAGGTACTGGTGCTAGCGTTGGTACTAGCATTAGTACAGGTACTGATGCTAGTGCTGGTACTAGCATTAGTACAGGTACTGGTGCTAGTGCTGGTACTAGCATTAGTACAGGTACTGATGCTAGTGCTGGTACTAGCATTACTACAGGTACTAGTGCTAGTGCTGGTACTAGCATTAGTACAGGTACTGGTGCTAGTGCTGGTACTAGCTTTAGTACAAGTACTGGTGCTAGTGCTGGTACTAGCATTAGTACAGATACTGGTGCTAGTGCTGGTACTAGCATTAGTACAGGTACTGGTGTTAGTGCTGGTACTAGCATTAGTACAGGTACTGGTGCTAGTGCTGGTACTGGCATTAGTACAGGTACTGGTGCTAGTACTGGTACTAGCATTAGTACAGGTACTGGTGCTAGTGCTGGTACTAGCACTAGTACAGGTACTGGTGCTAGTGCTGGTACTAGCACTAGTACAGGTACTGGTGCTAGTGCTGGTACTAGCACTAGTACAGGTACTGGTGCTAGTGCTGGTACTAGCACTAGTACAGGTACTGGTGCTAGTGCTGGTACTAGCACTAGTACAGGTACTGGTGCTAGTGCTGGTACTAGCACTAGTACAGGTACTGGTGCTAGTGCTGGTACTAGCATTAGTACAGATACTGGTGCTAGTGCTGGTACTAGCATTAGTACAGGTACTGGTGTTAGTGCTGGTACTAGCATTAGTACAGGTACTGGTGCTAGTGCTGGTACTGGCATTAGTACAGGTACTGGTGCTAGTACTGGTACTAGCACTAGTACAGGTACTGGTGCTAGTGCTGGTACTAGCACTAGTACAGGTACTGGTGCTAGTGCTGGTACTAGCATTAGTACAGATACTGGTGCTAGTGCTGGTACTAGCATTAGTACAGGTACTGGTGTTAGTGCTGGTACTAGCATTAGTACAGGTACTGGTGCTAGTGCTGGTACTGGCATTAGTACAGGTACTGGTGCTAGTACTGGTACTAGCATTAGTACAGGTACTGGTGCTAGTGCTGGTACTAGCACTAGTACAGGTACTGGTGCTAGTGCTGGTACTAGCACTAGTACAGGTACTGGTGCTAGTGCTGGTACTAGCACTAGTACAGGTACTGGTGCTAGTAGGTACTGGTGCTAGTGCTGGTACTAGCATTAGTACAGATACTGGTGCTAGTGCTGGTACTAGCATTAGTACAGGTACTGGTGTTAGTGCTGGTACTAGCATTAGTACAGGTACTGGTGCTAGTGCTGGTACTGGCATTAGTACAGGTACTGGTGCTAGTACTGGTACTAGCATTAGTACAGGTACTGGTGCTAGTGCTGGTACTAGCACTAGTACAGGTACTGGTGCTAGTGCTGGTACTAGCACTAGTACAGGTACTGGTGCTAGTGCTGGTACTAGCACTAGTACAGGTACTGGTGCTAGTGCTGGTACTAGCGCTAGTGTAGTACACATAAAGCAACATCTTCATTTGAAACCCTTAACATACGCATTGATACTTCAGTTACTATTGTTCAGTCTTGAACTAGCAACACCTGTCCAGAACTAGCAACACATGTCCAGGACTAACAACACGTGTCCAGAACTAGCAACACCTATTCAGAACTATCAACACATGTCCAGGACTAACAACACATGTCCAGAACTATCACCACATATCCAGGACTAACAACACATGTCCAGAACTATCAACACATGTCCAGGACTAACAACACATGTCCAGAACTATCAACACATGTCCAGAACTATCAACACATGTCCAGGACTAACAACACCTGTCCAGAACTATCAACACATGTCCAGAACTATCAACACATGTCCAGGACTAACAACACCTGTCCAGAACTATCAACACATGTCCAGAACTATCAACACATGTCCAGGACTAACAACACATGTCCAGAACTAGCAACACCTGTCCAGAACTATCACCACATATCCAGGACTAACAACACATGTCCAGAACTAGCAACACCTGTCCAGAACTATCAACACATGTCCAGAACTATCAACACATGTCCAGGACTAACAACACATGTCCAGAACTAGCAACACCTGTCCAGAACTATCAACACATGTCCAGGACTAACAACACATGTATAGAACTAGCAACACCTGTCCAGAACTATCAACACATGTCCAGAACTAACAACACATGTCCAGAACTAACAACACATGTCCAGAACTAACAACACATGTCCAAAACTAACAACACCTGTCCAGAATTATCAACACATGTCCAGAACTATCAACACATGTCCAGAACTAACAACACATGTCCAGAACTATCAACACATGTCCAGGACTAACAACACATGTCCAGAACTATCAACACATGTCCAGGACTAACAACACATGTCCAGAACTAGCAACACGTGTCCAGAACTAACAACACATGTCCAGGACTAACAACACATGTCCAGAACTAACAACACATGTCCAGAACTAGCAACACGTGTCCAGAACTAGCAACACATGTCCAGAACTAGCAACACATGTCCAGAACTAGCAACACATGTTCAGGACTAACAACACATGTCCAGAACTAGCAACACGTGTCCAGAACTAGCAACACATGTCCAGAACTAGCAACACATGTCCAGAACTAACAACATATGTCCTGAACTAACAACACATGTCCAGAACTAACAACACATGTCCAGGACTAACATGTCCAGAACTAACAACACATGTCCAGGACTAACATGTCCAGAACTAACAACACATGTCCAGGACTAACAACACATGTCCAGAACTAACAACACATGTCCAGGACTAACAACACATGTCCAGGACTAACAACACATGTCCAGAACTAACAACACCTGTCCAGGACTAACAACACATGTCCAGAACTAACAACACATGCCCAGAACTAACAACACATGTCCACAACTAACAACACATGTCCAGGACTAACAACACATGTCCAGGACTAACAACACATGTCCAGAACTAACAACACATGTCCAGAACTAACAACACATGTCCACAACTAACAACACATGTCCAGAACTAACAACACATGTCCAGGACTAACAACACATGTCCAGGACTAACAACACATGTCCAGGACTAACAACACATGTCCAGAATTATCAACACATGTCCAGGACTAACAACACATGTCCACAACTAACAACACATGTCCAGGACTAACAACACATGTCCAGGACTAACAACACCTGTCCAGAATTATCAACACATGTCCAGAACTATCAACACATGTCCAGAACTAACAACACATGCCCAGAACTAACAACACATGTCCAGAACTAACAACACATGTCCAGGACTAACAACACATGTCCAGGACTAACAACACATGTCCAGAACTAACAACACATGTCCAGAACTAACAACACATGTCCAGAACTAACAACACATGTCCAGAACTAACAACACATGTCCAGAACTAACAACACATGTCCAGAACTAACAACACCTGTCCAGGACTAACAACACATGTCCAGGACTAACAACACATGTCCAGAACTAACAACACATGTCCAGGACTAACAACACATGTCCAGAACTAACAACACATGTCCAGAACTAACAACACATGTCCAGAACTAACAACACATGTCCAGAACTAACAACACATGTCCAGGACTAACAACACATGTCCAGAACTAACAACACATGCCCAGAACTAACAACACATGTCCAGGACTAACAACACATGTCCAGAACTAACAACACATGTCCAGAACTAACAACACATGTCCAGAACTAACAACACATGTCCAGGACTAACACATGTCCAGAACTAACAACACATGTCCAGAACTAACAACACATGTCCAGAACTAACAACACATGTCCAGAACTAACAACACATGTCCAGAACTAACAACACATGTCCAGAACTAACAACACATGTCCAGAACTAACAACACATGTCCAGAACTAACAACACATGTCCAGGACTAACAACACATGTCCAGGACTAACAACACATGTCCAGGACTAACACATGTCCAGAACTAACAACACATGTCCAGAACTAACAACACATGTCCAGAACTAACAACACATGTCCAGAACTAACAACACATGTCCAGGACTAACAACACATGTCCAGGACTAACAACACATGTCCAGAACTAACAACACATGTCCAGAACTAACAACACATGTCCAGGACTAACACATGTCCAGAACTAACAACACATGTCCAGAACTAACAACACATGTCCAGAACTAACAACACATGTCCAGAACTAACAACACATGTCCAGAACTAACAACACATGTCCAGAACTAACAACACATGTCCAGAACTAACAACACATGTCCAGAACTAACAACACATGTCCAGAACTAACAACACATGTCCAGAACTAACAACACATGTCCAGAACTAACAACACATGTCCAGAACTAACAACACATGTCCAGAACTAACAACACATGTCCAGAACTAACAACACATGTCCAGAACTAACAACACATGTCCAGAACTAACAACACATGTCCAGAACTAACAACACATGTCCAGAACTAACAACACATGTCCAGAACTAACAACACATGTCCAGGACTAACAACACATGTCCAGGACTAACAACACATGTCCAGGACTAACACATGTCCAGGACTAACAACTCATGTCCAGAACTAACAACACATGTCCAGGACTAACAACACATGTCCAGGACTAACAACTCATGTCCAGGACTAACAACTCATGTCCAGAACTAACAACACATGTCCAGAACTAACAACACATGTCCAGGACTAACAACACATGTCCAGGACTAACAACACATGTCCAGGACTAACAACTCATGTCCAGAACTAACAACACAAGTCCAGAACTAACAACACATGTCCAGGACTAACAACACATGTCCAGGACTAACAACTCATGTCCAGAACTAACAACACCTGTCCAGAACTAACAACACATGTCCAGGACTAACAACACATGTCCAGGACTAACAACTCATGTCCAGAACTAACAACACATGTCCAGAACTAACAACACATGTCCAGAACTAACAACACATGTCCAGGACTAACAACACATGTCCAGGACTAACAACTCATGTCCAGAACTAACAACACATGTCCAGAACTAACAACACATGTCCAGAACTAACAACACATGTCCAGAACTAACAACACATGTCCAGAACTAACAACACATGCCCAGAACTAACAACACATGTCCAGGACTAACAACACATGTCCAGAACTAACAACACATGTCCAGAACTAACAACACATGTCCAGAACTAACAACACATGTCCAGGACTAACAACACATGTCCAGGACTAACAACACATGTCCAGAACTAACAACTCATGTCCAGAACTAACAACACATGTCCAGAACTAACAACACATGTCCAGGACTAACAACACATGTCCAGAACTAACAACACATGTCCAGAACTAACAACACATGTCCAGAACTAACAACACATGTCCAGAACTAGCAACACATGTTCAGGACTAACAACACATGTCCAGAACTAACAACATATGTCCTGAACTAACAACACATGTCCAGAACTAACAACACATGTCCAGAACTAACAACACATGTCCAGGACTAACATGTCCAGAACTAACAACACATGTCCAGGACTAACACATCTCCAGAACTAACAACACATGTCCAGAACTAACAACACATGTCCAGAACTAACAAGACATGTCCAGAACTAACAACACATGTCCAGGACTAACAACACATGTCCAGGACTAACAACACATGTCCAGGACTAACAACACATGTCCAGAACTAACAACACCTGTCCAGGACTAACAACACATGTCCAGAACTAACAACACATGCCCAGAACTAACAACACATGTCCACAACTAACAACACATGTCCAGGACTAACAACACATGTCCAGGACTAACAACACATGTCCAGAACTAACAACACATGTCCAGAACTAACAACACATGTCCACAACTAACAACACATGTCCAGAACTAACAACACATGTCCAGGACTAACAACACATGTCCAGGACTAACAACACATGTCCAGGACTAACAACACATGTCCAGAATTATCAACACATGTCCAGGACTAACAACACATGTCCACAACTAACAACACATGTCCAGGACTAACAACACATGTCCAGGACTAACAACACCTGTCCAGAATTATCAACACATGTCCAGAACTATCAACACATGTCCAGAACTAACAACACATGCCCAGAACTAACAACACATGTCCAGAACTAACAACACATGTCCAGGACTAACAACACATGTCCAGGACTAACAACACATGTCCAGAACTAACAACACATGTCCAGAACTAACAACACATGTCCAGAACTAACAACACATGTCCAGAACTAACAACACATGTCCAGAACTAACAACACATGTCCAGAACTAACAACACCTGTCCAGGACTAACAACACATGTCCAGGACTAACAACACATGTCCAGAACTAACAACACATGTCCAGGACTAACAACACATGTCCAGAACTAACAACACATGTCCAGAACTAACAACACATGTCCAGAACTAACAACACATGTCCAGAACTAACAACACATGTCCAGGACTAACAACACATGTCCAGAACTAACAACACATGCCCAGAACTAACAACACATGTCCAGGACTAACAACACATGTCCAGAACTAACAACACATGTCCAGAACTAACAACACATGTCCAGAACTAACAACACATGTCCAGGACTAACACATGTCCAGAACTAACAACACATGTCCAGAACTAACAACACATGTCCAGAACTAACAACACATGTCCAGAACTAACAACACATGTCCAGAACTAACAACACATGTCCAGAACTAACAACACATGTCCAGAACTAACAACACATGTCCAGAACTAACAACACATGTCCAGGACTAACAACACATGTCCAGGACTAACAACACATGTCCAGGACTAACACATGTCCAGAACTAACAACACATGTCCAGAACTAACAACACATGTCCAGAACTAACAACACATGTCCAGAACTAACAACACATGTCCAGGACTAACAACACATGTCCAGGACTAACAACACATGTCCAGAACTAACAACACATGTCCAGAACTAACAACACATGTCCAGGACTAACACATGTCCAGAACTAACAACACATGTCCAGAACTAACAACACATGTCCAGAACTAACAACACATGTCCAGAACTAACAACACATGTCCAGAACTAACAACACATGTCTAGAACTAACAACACATGTCCAGAACTAACAACACATGTCCAGAACTAACAACACATGTCCAGAACTAACAACACATGTCCAGAACTAACAACACATGTCCAGAACTAACAACACATGTCCAGAACTAACAACACATGTCCAGAACTAACAACACATGTCCAGAACTAACAACACATGTCCAGAACTAACAACACATGTCCAGAACTAACAACACATGTCCAGAACTAACAACACATGTCCAGAACTAACAACACATGTCCAGAACTAACAACACATGTCCAGAACTAACAACACATGTCCAGAACTAACAACACATGTCCAGGACTAACAACACATGTCCAGGACTAACAACACATGTCCAGGACTAACACATGTCCAGGACTAACAACTCATGTCCAGAACTAACAACACATGTCCAGGACTAACAACACATGTCCAGGACTAACAACTCATGTCCAGGACTAACAACTCATGTCCAGAACTAACAACACATGTCCAGAACTAACAACACATGTCCAGGACTAACAACACATGTCCAGGACTAACAACACATGTCCAGGACTAACAACTCATGTCCAGAACTAACAACACATGTCCAGAACTAACAACACATGTCCAGGACTAACAACACATGTCCAGGACTAACAACTCATGTCCAGAACTAACAACACATGTCCAGAACTAACAACACATGTCCAGAACTAACAACACATGTCCAGGACTAACAACACATGTCCAGGACTAACAACTCATGTCCAGAACTAACAACACATGTCCAGAACTAACAACACATGTCCAGAACTAACAACACATGTCCAGAACTAACAACACATGTCCAGAACTAACAACACATGCCCAGAACTAACAACACATGTCCAGGACTAACAACACATGTCCAGAACTAACAACACATGTCCAGAACTAACAACACATGTCCAGAACTAACAACACATGTCCAGGACTAACAACACATGTCCAGGACTAACAACACATGTCCAGAACTAACAACTCATGTCCAGAACTAACAACACATGTCCAGAACTAACAACACATGTCCAGGACTAACAACACATGTCCAGAACTAACAACACGTGTCCATGTCTCACCAGTTACAAATCAGAGGCAAATTTCTGATGCTTGTCAAATTTGGTTGGTAAAATGTCGGTGATTTTTACACACAAAAAAATTATTTGGTTATGAATCTAGAATGTTAGTGAACTATGATTCTAGCACTGGTAATCTAGATATGATTCTAACACTGGTAATCTAGATATTATTCTAACACTGGTAATCTAGATATGATTCTAACACTGGTAATCTAGATATGATTCTAACACTGGTCATCTAGATATGATTCTAACACTGGTCATCTAGATATTATTCTAACACTGGTAATCTAGATATGATTCTAACACTGGTCATCTAGATATGATTCTAACACTGGTCATCTAGATATGATTCTAGCACTGGTAATCTAGATATGATTCTAGTACTGGTCATCTAGATATGATTCTAACACTGGTCATCTAGATATGATTCTAGCACTGGTAATCTAGATATGATTCTAGTACTGGTCATCTAGATATGATTCTAACACTGGTCATCTAGATATGATTCTAACACTGGTCATCTAGATATGATTCTAACACTGGTCATCTAGATATGATTCTAACACTGGTCATCTAGATATGATTCTAGCACTGGTAATCTAGATATGATTCTAGTACTGGTCATCTAGATATGATTCCAACACTGGTAATCTAGATATGATTCTAGGACTGGTAATCTAGATATGATTCTAGCACTGGTAATCTAGATATGATTCTAGTACTGGTCATCTAGATATAATTCTAACACTGGTAATATAGATATGATTCTAGCACTGATAATCTAGATATGATTCTAGCACTGGTAATCTAGATATGATTCTAGTACTGGTCATCTAGATATGATTCTAACACTGGTAATCTAGATATGATTCTAACACTGGTAATCTAGATATGATTCTAACACTGGTAATCTAGATATGATTCTAGTACTGGTCATCTAGATATGATTCTAACACTGGTAATCTAGATATGATTCTAGTACTGGTCATCTAGATATGATTCTAACACTGGTAATCTAGATATGATTCTAACACTGGTAATCTAGATATGATTCTAACACTGGTAATCTAGATATGATTCTAACACTGGTAATCTAGATATGATTCTAGTACTGGTCATCTAGATATGATTCTAACACTGGTAATCTAGATATGATTCTATCACTGGTAACCTAGATATGATTCTAGTACTGGTCATCTAGATATGATTCTAACACTGGTAATCTAGATATGATTCTAACACTGGTAATCTAGATATGATTCTAGTACTGGTCATCTAGATATGATTCTAACACTGGTGATCTAGATATGATTCCAACACTGATCATCTAGAAATGATTCTAGTACTGGTCATCTAGATATGATTCTAACACTGGTAATCTAGATATGATTCTAACACTGGTAATCTAGATATGATTCTAACACTGGTAATCTAGATATGATTCTAGTACTGGTCATCTAGATATGATTCTAACACTGGTAATCTAGATATGATTCTAACACTGGTAATCTAGATTTGATTCTAGTACTGGTCGTCTAGATATGATTCTAACACTGGTAATCTAGATATGATTCTAACACTGGTAATCTAGATATGATTCTAGTACTGGTCATCTAGATATGATTCTAACACTGGTAATCTAGATATGATTCTAACACTGGTAATCTAGATATGATTCTAGCACTGGTCATCTAGATATGATTCTAACACTGGTAGTCTAGATATGATTCTAACACTGGTCATCTAGATATGATTCTAACACTGGTCATCTAGATATAATTCTAACACTGGTCATCTAGATATGATTCTAGCACTGATCATCTAGATGTGATTCTAACACTGGTCATTTAGATAATGATTCTAGCACTGGTCATCTAGATATGATTCTAGCACTGATCATCTAGATATGATTCTAGCATTGGTCATCTAGATATGATTCTAGCATTGATCATCTAGATATGATTCTAGCACTGATCATCTAGATATGATTCTAGCACTGGTCATCTAGATATGATTTTAGAACGTCATCTAGACATGATTCTAGCACTGGTCGTCTAAACATGATTCTAGCACTGGTCATCTAGCCATGATCTAGCACTGGTCATCTAGCCATGATCTAGCACTGGTCATCTAGACATGAATCTAGCACTGGTCATCTAGACATGAATCTAGCACTGGTCATCTAGACATGAATCTAGCACTGGTCATCTAGACATGAATCTAGCACTGGTTATCTAGACATGAATCTAGCACTGGTCATCTAGACATGAATCTAGCACTGGTCATCTAGACATGAATCTAGCACTGGTCATCTAGACATGAATCTAGCACTGGTCATCTAGACATGAATCTAGCACTGGTCATCTAGACATGAATCTAGCACTGGTCATCTAGACATGAATCTAGCACTGGTCATCTAGACATGAATCTAGCATTGGTCATCTAGACATGAATCTAGCACTGGTCATCTAGACATGAATCTAGCACTGGTCATCACCTACTTCCCGAGAGTTTCAGGTATGAGGTTAACAGAAAATGATACCAGCCTTTATAAGCTCTCCATTTGGTAGTCAAATCACCCCTGGCTGGTGTTCTAAGCACTCGGGAGCCGTATTAACCCGAGTGGGAGCTGTGTACACAGGGCTAACTGGGCGGAAAATTGTATGCGTGTTCGTGTTGTTGTGGTTCGTGCGTTCCCGCATGAGCGTGTAAGAATCTACGTTAGTTACCCAGCAGGAACTCTTTCTTTTTTTTTTTTTTGAGAGAGAGAGAGAGAGAGGTTTCAAGATGTGATGTTGGACAGAATTTGTTGTTTGTGATGACGTTATTGGGGAAGAGGAAATGAGGCGCTTTTAACAACGGCTACACAAAATGAGAATCACATTATAGTGACTGGAACAATCAACAACAATAATAATAATAATAATAATAATAATAATAATAATAATAATAATAATAATAATAATAATAATAATCTTTATTTCTACAAGTACATGTACAAGGTATACAGGTCTAGTTGACATCAGTGACATATACTTCTATATAGAAAGCCCCTTGTTATGCAGAGCATTTCGGGCAAATTAGGTTAATTTTGTCCTAGGATGCGACCCACACCAGTCCACTAACACCCAGGTACCCATTTTAACGCTAGGTGAACATGGACAGCAGGTAACCCACAGTACCATGACTGGAACAATTTGCTAATAAAGCACAATACTGTAACTGGAATACTTAACAGATAACCCACAATATAGTCACTGGAACAATTCACAGATAACCCACAATACCTTCAAGGTTTCTCTTCTCCAAAGTGCAGGCTATTTGTGAAATAAACCACTGGCTTGGCTTTCTCGGGTTACCTCGTGTTTAACCCTTCCAAAGTTTATCCAGGGCATGTCTTGATCTGTTTTCCAATAGGGTTAGTATGCCCAGCTCTGACACAGTTATCCCGCAGCATATAAATACATTTACCATGACCATAACAATTCCCGATGTCCGTTTTCTTTCATGCCTGATGGACTTTTTTCATTAATTCTGCGTCGCCGTCAAGTCGAAGCTGCCTTGTATACCATTATAAAACTAAATGTACTTCTATTTGTACTCAGTTGTTTGTGGCTAAACGGGTCGAATCACAGTTCCTGGCGCCGCCTCTTTGGGGCTAGTCGCTGTGCTTCTCCAGAAATGTATCCCTGTATAATAAGTCATAACAAAAATCATAATCTTTATTTCTACAAGTACATGATACAACTTATACAGACCATAGCTAACATCAATGACGTACTATATAGAAAGCCCATGGTTATGCAAAGCATTGCATAACCCCAGTGTTCTCTGCATCAATTGCACGAAGATGGAATAGTGCAAAGTGCAGCTTAAGTTGATAATGCAGTTGAATATTGGTGTTGAAGATTTGAAGGGAATCAGAAGAGACATACACAAGTCATCACATGGAAATTAATAACCCAATTATTTCACTTAAAAAAAAAGGCAAAATAAAGCCAGTCCAAACCTTTCCATCCATAAATGACAATTTTGAAGCTAAACTGAAGCGGCTTTCTCTTGTTATCTCGGAGAGAATAACGTACTCAAAATAGGAAAGTCTATCCTCATTAAATTAAAAAAAAAAAACACTTAGAAGATAATTTTTTCCAGTTCTATTTTCTCGTATATTATTAAAAATTCTCTAAAATCCTATGAGAATTTTTTATTTTTAACAGTAGGAAAACTCTCAAAACCTGTCACAGGTAGCACATTTTCTGTTAATGACGCATTTTGTTAACCAGGTTTTCTGTTAGTCACGTTTTCTGTTAACCACGTCTTCTTTTAACCACAGTTTCTGTTTACCATGTTTTCTGTTAACAGCGTTTTCTGTTTACCATGTTTTCTGTTAACAGCGTTTTCTGTTTACCTCGTTTTCTGTTAGCCACGTTTTCTGTTAACTATTTTTTCTCTTAACCACGCTTTCTGTTTCCGTTTTCTCTTACTGCTTTCTTTTTCTCTTCCCCCCCATTTTTATTTTCACGGTGTCTCCCCTCCCCCTCCCCTCCCTTCCCCCTCCCCTCCCCCACCCCCTCCCCTCCACCTCCCCTCCCTCTCCTCTCCCCCTCCCCCTCCCCCTCCCCTTTCCTCTCCTCCTCCCCTCCCCCTCCCCCTCCCCTCCCCCTCCTGTTCGACGTTCTGACACGTCACAGGAAGGACACCCATGAGGGCCATAAAATGCTTTCGACTGACAGCCTCAAGTGCGTAAATCTCAGCATGTTTGCTGCAGAATACACCTTTATAGCCTCGTCCACGACGGAAGAACTCTACCCTGGTACCCTCATCCACCCTAGTGCACTACCCAGGTACCCTCATCCACCCTAGTACACTACCCAGGTACCTCCATCCACCCTAGTACACTACCCAGATACTCTCATCCACCATAGTACACTACCTAGGTACCCTCATCCACCCTAGTGCACTATCCAGGTACCTCCATCCACCCTAGTACACTACCTAGATACCCTCATCCACCCTAGTACACTACCCAGGTACCTCCATCCACCCTAGTACACTATCCAGATACTCTCATCCACCCTAGTGCACTACCCAGGTACCATCAACCACCCTAGTGCACTACCCAGGTACCCTCATCCACCCTAGTACACTACCCAGGTACCATCATCCACCCTAGTGCACTATCCAGGTACCATCATCCACCCTAGTGCACTACCCAGGTACCCTCATCCACCCTAGTGCACCACCCAGGTACCCTCATCCACCCTAGTGTGCTACCCAGGTACCCCCATCCACCCTATTGTGCTACCCAGGTACCCTCATCCACCCTAGTGCGCTACCCAGGTACTCTCATCCACCCTAGTGCACTACTCAGTTACCCTCATCCACCCTACTGCACTACCCAGGTACCCTCATACACCCTAGTAAACTACCCAGGTACCACCATCCACCCTAGTACACTACCCAGGTACCATCATCCACCCTAGTACACTACCCAGGTACCTCCATCCACCCTAGTACACTACCCAGATACTCTCATCCACCCTAGTGCACTACCCAGGTACCAACATCCACCCTAGTGCACTACCCAGGTACCCTCATCCACCTTAGTGCACTACCCAGGTACTCTCATCCACCCTAGTGCACTACCCAGGTACCCTCATCCACCCTAGTGCACAACCCAGGTACCCTTATCCACCCTAGTGTGCTACCCAGATACCCCATCCACCCTAGTGTGCTACCCAGGTACCCTCATCCACCCTAGTGCACTACCCAGGTACTCTCATCCACCCTAGTGCACTACCCAGGTACCCTCATCCACCCTACTGCACTACCCAGGTAACCCTCATACACCCTAGTAAACTACCCAGGTACCACCATCCACCCTAGTAAACTACCCAGGTACCTCCATCCACCCTAGTGCACTACCCAGATACTCTCATCCACCCTAGTGCACTACCCAGGTACCCTCATCCACCCTAGTGCACTACCCAGGTACCATCATGCACCCTAGTACACTACCCAGATATCACCATCCACCCTAGTACACTACCCAGGTGCCATCATCCACTCTACTACACTACCTAGGTACCCTCGACCACTTTCACTCGTAGTATTGATCGAAACTTAAGACGAGAAATTGTATGATTGGGAAATATAAGATATTCTTTAGTTAGGTTAAATAACCGTGACATAAACGTATTTAGGTGCCATTGGTCCTTTACGCAGATCTAACTCGGAAAACCCGGTAAATCTGGGAGGTCCCACTACAGTATAGAGGTGAGTGTCACTAGTGTCTAGTTACCTCGTTACGTCAAGTTAGGTTAGTAAGTTAGGTTTAGCAAAGTTTATCAGGAAACTGAACAGGTGTTTCCTGACGCGGATCTCAGTCATATATGATGACCTACAGCTGGAGCTTTTGGTCATCTAACAGAGGCCTTCTCCTGGCTTACAGGTCCGCCTCTTTCACAATTATGAATCAGATTTTAGTAATGTTTATTTGGGTAAGGTGAGTGATATGTTAAGTAGAGAGACGAAAAGTGAAGACTTTCTCTGAAGTATTGCTCGGCTGGGTCTGACACCTGCGTCTTAACAACCAGCTGTCTTCTGTAACAACCAGCTGGCTACTGTAACAACCAGGTGTCTTCTGTAACAACCAGCTGGCTACTGTAATAACCAGCTGTCTTCTGTAACAACCAGCTGTTGTCATAACAACTAGCTGTCTTCTGCAACAACCAGCTGTCTTGTGTAATAACCAGCTGTCTTCTGTAAAACCCAGCTGTCTTCTGTAACAGCCAGCTGTCTTCTGTGACAACCAGCTGTCTTCTGTAATAACCAGCTGTCTTCTGTAACAACCAGCTGTCTTCTGTAACAAACAGCTGCCTTCTGTAATAACCAGCTGTTTTCTATAACAACCAGCTGTCTTCTGTAACAACCAGCTGTCTTCTGTAACAACCAGCTGTCTTCTGTAACAACATGTTGTCTTCTGTAACAAAGAGATGTCTTCTATAACAATCAACTGCCTTCTCATAACCAGCTGTCTTCTCTTAACCAGCTGTCTTCTCTTAACCAGCTGTCTTCTCTTAACCAGCTGTCTTCTCTTAACCAGCTGTCTTCTCTTAACCAGCTGTCTTCTCTTAACCAGCTGTCTTCTCTTAACCAGCTGTCTTCTCTTTACCAGCTGTCTTCTCATAACCAGCTGTCTTCTCTTAACCAGCTGTCTTCTCTTAACCAGCTGTCTTCTCTTAACCAGCTGTCTTCTCTTAACCAGCTGTCTTCTCTTAACCAGCTGTCTTCTCTTAACCAGCTGTCTTCTCTTAACCAGCTGTCTTCTCTTAACTGTCTTCTCTTAACCAGCTGTCTTCTCTTAACCAGCTGTCTTCTCTTAACCAGCTAACCAGCTGTCTTCTCTTAACCAGCTGTCTTCTCTTAACCAGCTGTCTTCTCTTAACCAGCTGTCTTCTCTTAACCAGCTGTCTTCTCTTAACCAGCTGTCTTCTCTTGTCTTCTCTTAACCAGCTGTCTTCTCTTAACCAGCTGTCTTCTCTTAACCAGCTGTCTTCTCTTAACCAGATTTCTTCTGTTAAGCTGTCAGCTGTCTTCTCATGTCTTCTCTTAACCAGCTGTCTTCTCTTAACCAGCTGTCTTCTCTTAAGCTGTCTTCTCTTAACCAGCTGTCTTCTCTTTACCAGCTGTCTTCTCTTTACCAGCTGTCTTCTCATAACCAGCTGTCTTCTCTTAACCAGCTGTCTTCTCTTGTCTTCTCTTAACCAGCTGTCTTCTCTTAACCAGCTGTCTTCTCTTAACCAGCTGTCTTCTCTTTATGTCTTCTCATAACCAGCTGTCTTCTCTTAAGCCAGCTGTCTTCTCTTAACCAGCTGTCTTCTCTTAACCAGCTGTCTTCTCTTAACCAGCTGTCTTCTCTTAACCAGCTGTCTTCTCTTTACCAGCTGTCTTCTCTTAACCAGCTGTCTTCTCTTAACCAGCTGTCTTCTCTTAACCAGCTGTCTTCTCTTAACCAGCTGTCTTCTCTTAACCAGCTGTCTTCTCTTAACCAGCTGTCTTCTCTTAACCAGCTGTCTTCTCTTAACCAGCTGTCTTCTCTTAACCAGCTGTCTTCTCTTAACCAGCTGTCTTCTCTTAACCAGCTGTCTTCTCATAACCAGCTGTCTTCTCATAACCAGCTGTCTTCTCTTAACCAACTGTCTTCTCTTAACCAGCTGTCTTCTCTTAACCAGCTGTCTTCTCTTAACCAGCTGTCTTCTCTTAACCAGCTGTCACCTCTCTCACCATCTCTCAACACAATGAACGACATGTTTTTTTTTCTACATTTTTACTACTTATGTGAAATCTTTTGTAATTCAAGTCTCATCTGAAGACCGTGGAGACGACATTGTACCGAGACAGTCCTCGCCCTCTCTCAGAGTAATGAGGAACCAAGACAAGAGGCGACTACTAGCCTCCCCATCCTTCCCCCCTTCTATCACCATGTGGTGAGGAGGCAGCCCCCTTCAAGAGAGCAACCAAATTGTGATCGGCATCAGTCTTCACCCCTCAAGGAAGGCTCCTTGACGCTGGTGAGGGGCTCTTGATCTAGGGAATTGGATCTGTGCTCCAGTTGGATCTGTGCTCCAGTTCCCTGAATTAAGCCTGAATGCCTTCCATCCCCCCATAGGCGCTGTATAATCCTACGGGTTTAGTGCTTCCCCCTTGATTATAATAATAATAATAATCAGTCTTCAATGGTTGATGGTCGTATGTAGTGTTTCTTGGCTACAGGTTGTGTTGCTAGAGATTTTGTTCGATTTTGTACAGTAACTGAAGAATGCCTCTTTTGCCAGGCTTTAAACTTTTACTGCTGAGGTGCTTTCCTCAGAGTAAGGTTCACCTTGATGTCAGGTTGTGTAAGTTATCCCGTGTCGGTTTTTTTAATGAGATTGGTTTCTATGCAGTAATTGAAAAATAGCTTTTCTAAGCCTCTTGACTCATGAAATCATAATAACACGACTGCGAACCAGGGAACTGGTGGGGGTTGAATCCATAGCGATTGACCCCTAAAACTCCAGGCCGGTGCGTAAACTACTTGACCAGAAATAAGTCACATCTTAGGTTAAATCTGCTTAATGTAATTTCTTATGTGTCTATAACATTTGAATGTTCTGTACTCGACGAACTTCCTTACTTAAACCCGTGTAGGTCCCAGGTTGTCAGGTTTTGTGAACGAGATTGGGAAACACTGAGATGCTGGTTTTCATGGGATAATTTCCGAGTGTCTCAACTCGTCAGTGATGGTAGCTTGAGGTAATGCATCTTCTGAACGGCTTTGAACTTACTGTGCTGGTGTATGTCAGGATATTGGTCTCTGTCTGTCTATCTCCCGCTCTCTCTCTCTCTCTCTCTGAGGTAACAAGAGGTCGCCTCATCAGCTTGGCTTCAAGACTGGTGCTTCTTAGTGGAAGGTAAAAATTAGTTTTGGGCTGTGTGCGTCTTAATTTACCACTGTTTATTGGAGAAATAGGAATACTTTCCATGTGATAACTTGTGAATGCCTCCCCCGACTCACTTCATATCCCCAACGCGAATATTTAACCGCTGTTGAAGAGGCGAGTGTTGAAGAGGCTGGCCTAGGGTTATACACGACTGTGCATTGCTGAACTGGCTT
>NC_091296.1:61031384-61048884 GCF_038502225.1 Cherax quadricarinatus
GCCAGATAACATCTCTCCATGGGTCCTGAGAGAGGGAGCAGAGGCGCTATGTGTACCCCTAACAACAATATTCAATACATCTATCGAAACAGGGAGATTGCCTGAGGCATGGAAGACAGCAAATGTAGTCCCAATCTTTAAAAAAGGAGACAGACATGAAGCACTAAACTACAGACCAGTGTCACTGACATGAATATTATGCAAAGTCATGGAGAAGATTGTCAGGAGAAGAGTGGTGGAACATCTAGAAAGGAATGATCTCATCAACAGCACCCAACATGGTTTCAGGGACGGGAAATCCTGTGTCACAAACCTACTGGAGTTCTATGACAAGGTGACAGCAGTAAGACAAGAGAGAGAGGGGTGGGTGGATTGCATTTTCTTGGACTGCAAGAAGGCGTTTGACACAGTACCACACAAGAGATTAGTGCAAAAACTATAGGACCAAGCAGGGATAACAGGGAAGGCACTACAATAGATCAGGGAATATTTGTCAGGAAGACAGCAGCGAGTCATGGTACGTGGCGAGATGTCAGAGTGGGCACCTGTGACCAGCGGGGTCCCACAGGGGTCAGTCCTAGGACCAGTGCTGTTTCTGGTTTTTGTGAACGACATGACAGAAGGAATAGACTCTGAGGTGTCACTGTTTGCAGATGACGTGAAGTTGATGAGAAGAATTCATTCGATCGAAGACCATGCAGAACTACAAAGGGATCTGGACAGGCTGCAGACCTGGTCCAGCAATTGGCTCCTGGAGTTCAATCCCACCAAGTGCAAAGTCATGAAGATTGGGGAAGGGCAAAGAAGACCGCAGACGGAGTACAGTCTAGGGGGCCAGAGACTACAAACATCACTCAAGGAAAAAGATCTTGGGGTGAGTATAACACCAGGCACATCTCCTGAAGCGCACATCAACCAAATAACTGCCGCAGCATATGGGCGCCTAGCAAACCTCAGAACAGTATTCCGACATCTTAATAAGGAATCGTTCAGGACCCTGTACACCGTGTACGTTAGGCCCATATTAGAGTAGGCGGCACCAGTTTGGAACCCACACCTAGCCAAGCATGTAAAGAAACTAGAGAAAGTGCAAAGGTTTGCAACAAGACTAGTCCCAGAGTTAAGAGGTATGTCCTACGAGGAGAGGTTAAGGGAAATCAACCTGACGACACTGGAGGACAGGAGAGATAGGGGGGACATGATAACGACTTACAAAATACTGAGAGGAATTGACAAGGTGGACAAAGACAGGATGTTCCAGAGACTGGACACAGCAACAATGGGACACAGTTGGAAGCTGAAGACACAGATGAATCAAAGGGATGTTAGGAAGTATTTCTTCAGCCACAGAGTAGTCAGGAAGTGGAATAGTTTGGGAAGCGATGTAGTGGAGGCAGGATCCATACATAGCTTTAAGCAGAGGTATGATAAAGCTCATGGTTCAGGGAGAGTGACCTAGTAGCGACCAGTGAAGAGGCGGGGCCAGGAGCTTGGACTCGACCCCTGCAACCTCAACTAGGTGAGTACACACCAACACACACACATACACACACACACACACACACACACACACACACACACACACACACACAACACACACACACACACACACACACACACACCAACACACACACACACCAACACACACACACACACACACACACACACACACACACACACACACACACACACACACACACACACACCGGGAAAGCACTACTCTCACTACTGAAACCTTGGCCAGGCTTCCTAGGAGGCTTGCACTGGGCGGACTGGCTGGCTGGATGAATCCTAATAGGATTAGCCAGTCATTTCCCATTGGATGTGTTGGCGAAGCCTCACTGCGTCATTACCTTACCCATTAACAGTATAGCCAGCAGTCATTTCCCCCACCTAGGGCGATGGGGAGAGGGGAGGGGAGCGGGGAGACGGGAGTAAGGGGATTGGAGGGAGGGGGTGGCAGATTATGGTTTGATAGTCAATGTGGGAGGGGGAGGCGTAGAGGAGGGGGAAGAGCGTGAAATGGGGAAGGGATAGGATGATGTGGGATGTTACAGGGAGGAACAGGATGGTAAGTGAGAGGATAAGAGGATAAAGTATAAGTAAGAATACGATGCGTAATGATAGGATGAGGTAGGATGGGTAGGAAGTGGATGTGAGAGAATAGGATGGGTAAAAAAAGGATTGGGAGGGATAGGAAGAAACAGGATGGGAGAGGATATTAACAAAAGGATGAACAAGGAATTGGAAGAAGTGGATAAAGAAGGGATAGGAAGAAGAGGATAGGGTGGGACAGGAAGAAGATAGGTGGGATAGGAAGAAGTTAAGGTGGAATAAGAAGATAGGGTGGGATAGGAAGATAGAGTTGGATAGGAAGATAGAGTGGGATAGGAAGATAGGGTGGAATAAAAAGATAGGGTGGGATAGGAAGATAGGGTGGGATAGGAAGATAGGGTGGGATAGGAAGATAGGGTGGGATAGGAAGATAGAAAGGGTTAGGAAGACAGGGTGGGATAGGAAGATAGGGTAGGATAGGAAGATAGGGTGGGATAGGAATATAGGGTGGGATAGGAAGATAGGGTGCGATAGGAAGATAGAGAGGGTTAGGAAGACAGGGTAGGATAGGAAGATAGAGTAGGATAGGAAGATAGGGTGGGATAGGAAGATAGGGTGGGATAGGAATATAAAGTGGGATAGTAAGACAGGGTGAGATATTAAGATAGGGTGGGATAGGAAGATAGAGTGTAATAGGAAGATAGGTTGGGATAGGAAGAAAGGGTGGGGTAGGAAGATAGGGTGGGATAGGAAGACAGGGTGGGATAGGATGATAGGGTGGGATAGGAAGATGCTGTGTAATAGGTTGGGATAGGAAGATAGGGTCTGGTAGGAAGATAGGGTAAGATAGGAAGATAGGGTGTAATAGGAAGATAGGGTGGGATAGGAAGGCAGGGTGAGATAGGATGATAGGGTGGGATAGGAAGATAGGGTGCAATAGGAAGATTGGGTAAGATAGGAAGATAGGGTGTAATAGGAAGATAGGGTGGGATAGGAAGATAGGGTAAGATAGGAAGACAGGGTGGGATAGGATGATAGGGTGGGATAGGAAGATAGGGTGTAATAGGAAGATAGGGTAAGATAGGAAGATAGGGTGCAATAGGAAGATAGGATGGGATAGGAAGATAGGGTGGGATAGGAAGACAGGGTGGGATAGGAAGATAGGGTGGGATAGGAAGACAGGGTTGGATAGGAAGACAGGGTGGGATAGGATGATAGGGTGGGACAGGATGACAGGGTGTAATAGGAAGGTAGGGTGTAATAGGAAGATAGGGTGTAATAGGAAGATAGGGTGGGATAGGAAGATAGTGTGAGATAGGAAGACAGGGTGGGATAGCATGATAGGGTGGGATAGGAACATAGGGTAGGATAGGAAGATAGGGTGGGATAGGAAGATAGGGTGGGAAAGCAAGATAGGGTGGGATAGGAAGACAGGGTGGGAAAGGAAGATAGGGTGAGATAGGAAGATAGGGTGGGATAGGAAGATAGGGTGGAATAGGAAGATAGGGTGGGATAGGAAGACAGGGTGGGATAGGAAGATAGGGTGGGATAGGAAGACAGGGTTGGATAGGAAGATAGGGTGGGATAGGAAGACAGGGTGGAAAGGAAAATAGGGTGGGATAGGAAGATAGAGTGGGATAGGAAGATAGAGTGGGATAGGAAGATAGGGTGGGAAAGGAAGATAGGGTGGGATAGGAAGATAGGGTGGGATAGGAAGATTGGGTGGGATAGGAAGATAGGGTGGGATAGGAAGATAGGGTGGGATAGGAAGATAGGGTGGGATAGGAAGATAGGGTGGGATAGGAAGATAGGGTGGGATAGGAAGATTGGGTGGGATAGGAAGACAGGGTGGGAAAGGAAGATAGGGTGAGAAATGAAGATAGGATGGGATAGGAAGATAGGGTGTGATAGGAAGATAGGGTGCGATAGGAAGATAGGATGGGATAGGAAGATAGGGTGGGATAGGAAGATAGGGTGGGATAGGAAGATAGGGTGGGATAGGAAGATAGGGTGGGATAGGAAAAGAGGGTGGGATAGGAAGATAGGTTGGGATAGGAAGATAGGGTGGGATAGGAAGATAGGGTGAGATAGGAAGATAGGGTGGGATAGGAAGACAGGGTGGGAAGGGAAGATAGGGTTGGATAGGAAGATAGGGTGGGATAGGAAGATAGGGTGTGATAGGAAGATAGGGTGGTATAGTAAGATAGGGTGGGATAGGAAGATAGGGTGAGATAGGAAGATAGGGTGGGATAGGAAGATCGGGTGGGATAGGAAGATAGGGTGTGATAGGAAGATAGGGTGCGATAGGAAGATAGGGTGGGATAGGAAGATAGGGTGGGATAGGAAGATAGGGTGGGATAGGAAGATAGGGTGGGATAGGAAGATAGGGTGGGATAGGAAGATAGGGTGGGATAGGAAGATAGGGAGGGATAGGAAGATAGGGTGGGATAGGAAGATAGGGTGGGATAGGAAGATAGGGTGGGATAGGAAGATAGGGTGGGATAGGAAGATAGGGTGGGATAGGAAGATAGGGTGGTATAGGAAGATAGGGTGGGATAGGAAGATAGGGTGTGATAGGAACTGTTGTGAGTCTCATTACTTAAAACATCAATATTATATTACATTAATATTTTAATATATTACATAAATATTGTATATTCTATACACTGTGATGTATACACTGTGATGTATACACTGTGATGTATACACTGAGATGTATACACTGTGATGTATACACTGTGATGTATACACTGTGATGTATACACTGTGATGTATACACTGTGATGTATACACTGTGATGTATACACTGAGATGTATACACTGTGATGTATACACTGTGATGTATACACTGTGATGTATACACTGTGATGTATACACTGTGATGTATACACTGTGATGTATACACTGTGATGTATACACTGTGATGTATACACTGTGATGTATACACTGTGATGTATACACTGTGATGTATACACTGTGATGTATACACTGTGATGTATACACTGTGATGTATACACTGTGATGTATACACTGTGATGTATACACTGTGATGTATACACTGTGATGTATACACTGTGATGTATACACTGTGATGTATACACTGTGATGTATACACTGTGATGTATACACTGTGATGTATACACTGTGATGTATACACTGTGATGTATACACTGTGATGTATACACTGTGATGTATACACTGTGATGTATACACTGTGATGTATACACTGTGATGTATACACTGTGATGTATACACTGTGATGTATACACTGTGATGTATACACTGTGATGTATACACTGTGATGTATACACTGTGATGTATACACTGTGATGTATACACTGTGATGTATACACTGTGATGTATACACTATGTTGTATACACTGTGTATACACTGTGATGTATACACTGTGATGTATACACTGTGATGTATACACTGTGATGTATACACTGTGATGTATACACTGTGATGTATACACTGTGATGTATACACTGTGATGTATACACTGTGATGTATACACTGAGATGTATACACTATGTTGTATACACTGTGATGTATACACTGTGATGTATACACTGTGATGTATACACTGTGATGTATACACTGTGATGTATACACTGTGATGTATACACTGTGATGTATACACTGTGATGTATACACTATGTTGTATACACTGTGATGTATACACTTTGTTGTATACACTGTGATGTATACACTGTGATGTATACACTGTGATGTATACACTGTGATGTATACACTGTGATGTATACACTGTGATGTATACACTGTGATGTATACACTGTGATGTATACACTTTGTTGTATACAATGTGATGTATACACTGTGATGTATACACTGTGATGTATACACTGTGATGTATACACTGTGATGTATACACTGTGATGTATACACTGTGATGTATACACTGTGATGTATACACTGTGATGTATACACTATGATGTATACACTGAGATGTATACACTGTGATGTATACACTGTGTTGTATACACTGTGATGTATACACTGTGATGTATACACTATGTTGTATACACTGTGATGTATACACTATGTTGTATACACTGAGATGTATACACTGTGATGTATACACTGAGATGTATACACTATGTTGTATACACTGTGATGTATACACTGTGATGTATACACTGTGATGTATACACTGTGATGTATACACTATGTTGTATACAGTGTGTTGTATACACTGTGATGTATACACTGTGATGTATACACCGTGATGTATACACTGTGATGTATACACTGTGATGTATACACTGTGATGTATACACTGAGATGTATACACTGTGATGTATACACTGTGATGTATACACTGAGATGTATACACTGTGATGTATACACTGATGTATACACTGTGATGTATACACTGTGATGTATACACTGTGATGTATACACTGTGATGTATACACTGTGATGTATACACTGTGATGTATACACTGTGATGTATACACTGAGATGTATACACTGTGATGTATACACTGTGATGTATACACTGTGTATACACTGTGATGTATACACTGTGATGTATATACACTGTGTATACACTGTATCCACTGTGATGTATACACTGGGATGTATACACTGTGATGTATACACTGTGATGTATACACTGTGATGTATACACTGTGATGCATACACTGTGATGTATACACTGTGATGTATACACTGTGATGTATACACTGTGATGTATACACTGTGATGTATACACTGTGATGTATACACTGTGATGTATACACTGTGATGTATACACTGTGATGTATACACTGTGATGTATACACTGTGATGTATACACTGTGATGTATACACTGTGATGTATACACTGTGATGTATACACTGTGATGTATACACTGTGATGTATACACTGTGATGTATACACTGTGATGTATACACTGTGATGTATACACTGTGATGTATACACTGTGATGTATACACTGTGATGTATACACTGTGATGTATACACTGTGATGTATACACTGTGATGTATACACTGTGATGTATACACTGTGATGTATACACTGTGATGTATACACTGTGATGTATACACTGTGAGGTATACACTGTGATGTATACACTGTGATGTATACACTGAGATGTATACACTGTGATGTATACACTGTGTGATGTATACACTGTGATGTATACACTGTGATGTATACACTGTGATGTATACACTGTGATGTATACACTGTGATGTATACACTGTGATGTATACACTGTGATGTATACACTGTGATGTATACACTGTGATGTATACACTGTGATGTATACACTGTGATGTATACACTGTGATGTATACACTGTGATGTATACACTGTGATGTATACACTGTGATGTATACACTGTGATGTATACACTGTGATGTATACACTGTGATGTATACACTGTGATGTATACACTGTGATGTATACACTGTGATGTATACACTGTGATGTATACACTGTGATGTATACACTGTGAAGTATTAACAGTGATGTAAACACTGTGATGTATACACTGTGATGTATACACTGTGACACTGTGATGTATACACTGTGATGTATACACTGTGATGTATACACTGTGATGTATACACTGTGATGTATACACTGTGATATATACACTGTGATGTATACACTGTGTATGTATACACTGTGATGTATACACTGTGATGTATACACTGTGATGTATACACTGTGATGTACACACTGTGATGTATACACTGTGATGTATACACTGTGATGTATACACTGTGATGTATACACTGTGATGTATACACTGTGATGTATACACTGTGATGTATACACTGTGATGTATACACTGTGATGTATACACTGTGATGTATACACTGTGATGTATACACTGTGATGTATACACTGTGATGTATACACTGTGATGTATACACTGTGATGTATACACTGTGATGTATACACTGTGATGTATACACTGTGATGTATACACTGTGATGTATACACTGTGTATACACTGTGATGTATACACTGAGATGTATACACTGTGATGTATACACTGTGATGTATACACTGTGATGTATACACTGTGATGTATACACTGTGATGTATACACTGTGATGTATACACTGTGATGTATACACTGTGATGTATACACTGTGATGTATACACTGTGATGTATACACTGTGATGTATACACTGTGATGTATACACTGTGATGTATACACTGAGATGTATACACTGTGATGTATACACTGTGATGTATACACTGTGATGTATACACTGTGATGTATACACTGTGATGTATACACTGTGATGTATACACTGTGATGTATACACTGTGATGTATACACTGTGATGTATACACTGTGATGTATACACTGTGATGTATGTATACACTGTGATGTATACACTGTGATGTATACACTGTGATGTATACACTGTGATGTATACACTGTGATGTATACACTGTGTATGTATACACTGTGATGTATACACTGTGATGTATACACTGTGATGTATACACTGTGATGTATACACTGTGTTGTATACACTGTGATGTATACACTGTGATGTATACACTGTGTATGTATACACTGTGATGTATACACTGTGATGTATACACTGTGATGTATACACTGTGATGTATACACTGTGATGTATACACTGTGATGTATACACTGTGATGTATACACTGTGATGTATACACTGTGATGTATACACTGTGATGTATACACTGTGTATGTATACACTGTGATGTATACACTGTGATGTATACACTGTATACACTGTGATGTATACACTGTGATGTATACACTGTGATGTATACACTGTGATGTATACACTGTTGATGTATACACTGTGATGTATACACTGTGATGTATACCCTGTGATGTATACACTGTGATGTATACACTGTGATGTATACACTGTGATGTATACACTGTGATGTATACACTGTGATGTATACACTGTGATGTATACACTGTGATGTATACACTGTGATGTATACACTGTGATGTATGTATACACTGTGATGTATACACTGTGATGTATACACTGTGATGTATACACTGTGATGTATACACTGTGATGTATACACTGAGATGTATACACTATGTTGTATACACTGTGATGTATACACTGAGATGTATACACTGTGATGTATACACTGTGATGTATACACTGTGATGTATACACTGTGATGTATACACTGTGATGTATACACTGTGATGTATACACTGTGATGTATACACTGAGATGTATACACTGAGATGTATACACTCTGATGTATACACTGTGATGTATACACTGTGATGTATACACTGAGATGTATACACTGTGATGTATACACTGTGATGTATACACTGTGATGTATACACTATGTTGTATACAATGTGATGTATACACTGTGATGTATACACTATGTTGTATACACTGTGATGTATACACTGTGATGTATACACTGTGATGTATACACTGTGATGTATACACTTCGTTGTATACACTGTGATGTATACACTGTGATGTATACACTTTGTTGTATACACTGTGATGTATACACTGTGATGTATACACTGTGATGTATTCACTGTGATGTATACACTGTGATGTATACACTGAGATGTATACACTGTGATGTATACACTGTGATGTATACACTGTGATGTATACACTGTGATGTATACACTATGTTGTATACACTGTGATGTATACACTTTGTTGTATACACTGTGATGTATACACTGTGATGTATACACTATGTTGTATACACTGTGATGTATACACTGTGATGTATACACTATGTTGTATACACTGTGATGTATACACTGTGATGTATACACTGTGATGTATACACTGTGATGTATACACTTTGTTGTATACACTGTGATGTATACACCCTGTGATGTATACACCACCCTGTGCTGTATATACCCTGTGATGTATATACCCTGTGATGTATATACCCTGTGATGTATATACCCTGTGCTGTATATACCCTGTGATGTATATACCCTGTGCTGTATACACCCTGTGATGTATATACACTGTGATGTATACACTGTGATGTATACACTGTGATGTATACACTGTGATGTATACACTGTGATGTATACACTATGTTGTATACACTGTGATGTATACACTATGTTGTATACACTGTGATGTATACACTGTGATGTATACACTGTGATGTATACACTGTGATGTATACACTGTGATGTATACACTGTGATGTATACACTGTGATGTATACACTATGTTGTATACACTGTGATGTATACACTGTGATGTATACACTGTGATGTATACACTGTGATGTATACACTGTGATGTATACACTATGTTGTATACACTGTGATGTATACACTATGTTGTATACACTGTGATGTATACACTGTGATGTATACACTATGTTGTATACACTGTGATGTATACACTATGTTGTATACACTGTGATGTATACACTATGTTGTATACACTGTGATGTATACACTGTGATGTATACACTATGTTGTATACACTGTGATGTATACACTGTGATGTATACACTGTGATGTATACACTATGTTGTATACACTATGTTGTATACACTGTGATGTATGCACTGTGATGTATACACTATGTTGTATACACTGTGATGTATGCACTGTGATGTATATACTGTGATGTATACACAATCTTGTATACACTGTGATGTATACACTGTGATGTATACACTATGTTGTATACACTGTGATGTATATACTGAGAAGTATACATTGAGATATATAAACTGTGATCTATACACTGTGATGTATACACTGTGATGTATACACTGTGTTGCATACACTGTGATGTATACACTGTGATGTATACACTGTGATGTATATACTGAGAAGTATACATTGAGATATATAAATTGTGATGTATACACTGTGATGTATACATTGTGATGTATGCACTGTGATGTATGCATTGTGATGTATACATTGTGATGTATACACTGAGATTTATACACTGAGATGTATACACTGTGATGTATACACTACGTTGTATACACTGTGATGTATACACTGTGATGTATACACTGTGATGTATACACTATGATGTATACACTGTGATGTATATACTGAGAAGTATACATTGAGATATATAAACTGTGATGTATACACTGTGATGTATGCATTGTGATGTATACATTGTGATGTTTACACTGAGATGTATACACTGAGATGTATACACTGTGATGTATACACTATGTTGTATACACTGTGATGTATACACTGTGATGTATACACTATGTTGTATACACTATGTTGTATACACTGTGATGTATACACTGTGATGTATACACTATGTTGTATACACTGTGATGTATGCACTGTGATGTATACACTGTGATATATACACTATGTTGTATACACTGTGATGTATACACTGTGATGTATACACTATGTTGTATACACTGTGATGTATATACTGAGAAGTATACATTGAGATATATAAACTGTGATCTATACACTGTGATGTATACACTGTGATGTATACACTGTGTTCCATACACTGTGATGTATACACTGTGATGTATACACTGTGATGTATATACTGAGAAGTATACATTGAGATATATAAATTGTGATGTATACACTGTGATGTATACATTGTGATGTATGCACTGTGATGTATGCATTGTGATGTATACATTGTGATGTATACACTGAGATTTATACACTGAGATGTATACACTGTGATGTATACACTACGTTGTATACACTGTGATGTATACACTGTGATGTATACACTGTGATGTATACACTATGATGTATACACTGTGATGTATATACTGAGAAGTATACATTGAGATATATAAACTGTGATGTATACACTGTGATGTATGCATTGTGATGTATACATTGTGATGTTTACACTGAGATGTATACACTGAGATGTATACACTGTGATGTATACACTATGTTGTATACACTGTGATGTATACACTATGTTGTATACACTGTGATGTATACACTGTGACGTATACACTGTGATGTATACACTGTGATGTATACACTGAGAAGTATACATTGAGATATATACACTGTGATGTATACACTGTGATGTATACATTGTGAAGTATGCACTGTGATGTATGCATTGTGATGTATACATTGTGATGTATACACTGTGATGTATACACTGTGATGTATACACTGTGATGTATACAATGAGATGCATACACTGGGATGTATACACTGTGATGTATACACTGTGATTTATACACTGAGATGTATACACTGACATGTATACACTGAGATGTATACACTGAGATGTATGTACTGAGATGTATACACTGAGAGGTATACACTGAGATGTATACACTGAGATGTATATAGTGAGATGTATACACTGATATGTATACACTGAGATCTGTATACTGAGATGTATACACTGAGATGTCTGCACGGAGATGTATACACTGAGATGTATATCCTGAGATATATACACTGAGATGTATATACTGAGATGTATTCACTGAGATATATATCCTGAGATGTATTCACTGAGATGTATACACTGAGTTGTATACACTGAGATGTATATACCGAGATGTATATACTAAGATGCATTCACTGATATGTATACACTGACATATGCATACACTGAGATATGTATACACTGACATATGTATACACTGAGATATGTATACACTGAGATGTATATACTGAAATGTATACATTTAGATATGTATACACTGCGGTGTATACACTGAGATATGTATTCACTGAGATGTGTATACACTAAAATATGTATACACTGAGATATGTATACACTGAGATATGTATACACTGAGATATGTATACACTGACATATGTATACACTGAGATATGCATACACTGAGATACGTATACACTGATATATGTATACACTGAGATATGTATACGCTGAGATATGAATACAATGAGATATGTATACACTGAAATATGTATACACTGAGATATGTATACACTGAGATATGTATACACTGAGATATGTATACACTGAGATATGTATACACTGAGATATGTATACACTGAGATATGAATACACTGAGATATGTATACACTGAAATATGTATACACTGGGATATGTATACACTGAGATATGTATACACTGAGATATGTATACACTGAGATATGTATACACTGAGATATGAATACACTGAGGTATGTATACACTGAGGTATGTATACAATGAGGTATGTATACACTGAGGTATGTATACACTGAGATATGTATACACTGACATATGTATACACTGAGGTATGTATACACTGAGGTATGTATACACTGAGATATGCATACACTGAGGTATGTATACACTGAGATATGTATACACTGACATATGTATACATTGAGGTATGTATACACAGAGGTATGTATACACTGAGGTATGTATACACTGAGGTATGTATACACTGAGATATGTGTACACTGACATATGTATACACTGAGGTATGTATACACTCAGGTATATATACACTGAGGTATGTATACACTGAGATATGTATACACTGACATATGTATACACTGAGGTATGTATACACTGAGGTATGTATACACTGAGGTATGTATACACTGAGATATGTATACACTGACATATGTATACACTGAGGTATGTATACACTGAGATATGTATACACTGAGATATGTATACACTGAGGTATGTATACACTGAGATATGTGTACACTGAGATATGTATACACTGAGGTATGTATACACTGAGGTATGTATACACTGAGGTATGTATACACTGCGATATGTATACACTGAGATATGTATACACTGAGGTATGTATACACTGAGGTATGTATACACTGAGGTATGTATACACTGAGATATGTATACACTGAGGTATGTATACACTGAGATATGTATACACTGAGATATGTATACACTGAGGTATGTATACACTGAGGTATGTATACACTGAGGTATGTATACACTGAGGTATGTATACACTGAGGTATGTATACACTGAGGTATGTATACACTGAGGCATGTATACACTGAGGTATGTATACACTGAGGTATGTATACACTGAGGTATGTATACACTGAGGTATGTATAAATGAGGTATGTATACACTGAGGTATGTATACACTGAGATATGTATACACTGAGGTATGTATACACTGAGGTATGTATACACTGAGGTATGTATACACTGAGGTATGTATACACTGACATATGTATACACTGAGGTATGTATACACTGACATATGTATACACTGAGGTATGTATACACTGACATATGTATACACTGACATATGTATACACTGAGGTATGTATACACTGAGGTATGTATACACTGAGGTATGTATACACTGACATATGTATACACTGATATATGTATACACTGAGGTATGTATACACTGAGGTATGTATACACTGAGGTATGTATACACTGAGGTATGTATACACTGACATATGTATACACTGAGGTATGTATACACTGAGGTATGTATACACTGAGGTATGTATACACTGACATATGTATACACTGAGGTATGTATACACTGAGGTATGTATACACTGAGGTATGTATACACTGAGGTATGTATACACTGAGGTATGTATACACTGAGGTATGTATACACTGAGGTATGTATACACTAAGGTATGTATACACTGAGGTATGTATACACTGAGGTATGTATACACTGAGGTATGTATACACTGAGGTATGTATACACTGAGGTATGTATACACTGAGGTATGTATACACTAAGGTATGTATACACTGAGGTATGTATACACTGAGTTATGTATACACTGAGGTATGTATACACTAAGGTATGTATACACTGAGGTATGTATACACTGAGGTATGTATACACTGAGGTATGTATACACTAAGGTATGTATACACTGAGGTATGTATACACTGAGGTATGTATACACTGAGGTATGTATACACTAAGGTATGTATACACTGAGGTATGTATACACTGAGGTATGTATACACTGACGTATGTATACACTGAGGTATGTATACACTGAGGTATGTATACACTAAGGTATGTATACACTGAGGTATGTATACACTGAGGTATGTATACACTGAGGTATGTATACACTGAGGTATGTATACACTAAGGTATGTATACACTGAGGTATGTATACACTGAGGTATGTATACACTGAGGTATGTATACACTGAGGTATGTATACACTAAAGTATGTATACACTGAGGTATGTATACACTGAGGTATGTATACACTGAGGTATGTATACACTGAGGTATGTATACACTAAGGTATGTATACACTGAGGTATGTATACACTGAGGTATGTATACACTGAGGTATGTATACACTAAGGTATGTATACACTGAGGTATGTATACACTGAGGTATGTATACACTGAGGTATGTATACACTGAGGTATGTATACACTGAGGTATGTATACACTGAGGTATGTATACACTGAGGTATGTATACACTAAGGTATGTATACACTGAGGTATGTATACACTGAGGTATGTATACAATGACGTATGTATACACTGAGGTATGTATACACTGAGGTATGTATACACTAAGGTATGTATACACTGAGGTATGTATACACTGAGGTATGTATACACTGAGGTATGTATACACTGAGGTATGTATACACTAAGGTATGTATACACTGAGGTATGTATACACTGAGGTATGTATACACTGAGGTATGTATACACTGAGGTATGTATACACTAAGGTATGTATACACTGAGGTATGTATACACTGAGGTATGTATACACTAAGGTATGTATACACTGAGGTATGTATACACTGAGGTATGTATACACTGAGGTATGTATACACTGAGGTATGTATACACTGAGGTATGTATACACTGAGGTATGTATACACTGAGGTATGTATACACTGAGGTATGTATACACTGAGGTATGTATACACTAAGGTATGTATACACTGAGGTATGTATACACTGAGGTATGTATACACTGAGGTATGTATACACTAAGGTATGTATACACTGAGGTATGTATACACTGAGGTATGTATACACTGAGGTATGTATACACTAAGGTATGTATACACTGAGGTATGTATACACTGAGGTATGTATACACTGAGGTATGTATACACTAAGGTATGTATACACTGAGGTATGTATACACTGAGGTATGTATACACTGAGGTATGTATACACTGAGGTATGTATACACTGAGGTATGTATACACTGAGGTATGTATACACTGAGGTATGTATACACTGAGGTATATATACACTGAGGTATGTATACACTGAGGTATGTATACACTGAGGTATGTATACACTAAGGTATGTATACACTGAGGTATGTATACACTGAGGTATGTATACACTGAGGTATGTATACACTGAGGTATGTATACACTAAGGTATGTATACACTGAGGTATGTATACACTGAGGTATGTATACACTGAGGTATGTATACACTGAGGTATGTATACACTAAGGTATGTATACACTGAGGTATGTATACACTGAGGTATGTATACACTGAGGTATGTATACACTGAGGTATGTATACACTAAGGTATGTATACACTGAGGTATGTATACACTGAGGTATGTATACACTGAGGTATGTATACACTGAGGTATGTATACACTGAGGTATGTATACACTAAGGTATGTATACACTGAGGTATGTATACACTGAGGTATGTATACACTAAGGTATGTATACACTGAGGTATGTATACACTGAGGTATGTATACACTGAGGTATGTATACACTGAGGTATGTATACACTGAGGTATGTATACACTGAGGTATGTATACACTGAGGTATGTATACACTGAGGTATGTATACACTAAGGTATGTATACACTGAGGTATGTATACACTGAGGTATGTATACACTAAGGTATGTATACACTGAGGTATGTATACACTGAGGTATGTATACACTGAGGTATGTATACACTGAGGTATGAAGGCAGAATTTTAATAAAAAAGTCTCAAGATCCAGATCATTTCTTTTATGAGTTTTTGTGGAAAGTTTCAAAGACTTTTTGTCTCCACAACACACACACACACACACACACACACACACACACACACACACACACACACACACACACACACACACACACACACACACACACACACACACACACACACACACACACACACAAGAGAAGAGTGGTGGAACACCTAGAAAGGAACGATCTCATCAACAGCACCCAACATGGTTTCAGGGACGGGAAATCCTGTGTCACAAACCTACTTGAGTTCTATGACATGGTGACAGCAGTAAGACAAGAGAGAGAGGGGTGGGTGGATTGCATTTTCTTGGACTGCAAGAGGTCGTTTGACACAGTTCCACACAAGAGATTGGTGCAAAAACTGGAGGACCAAGCAGGGATAACAGGGAAGGCACTACAATGAGTCAGGGAATACTTGTCAGGAAGACAGCAGCGAGTCATGGTACGTGGCGAG
>NC_091296.1:61053884-61078884 GCF_038502225.1 Cherax quadricarinatus
TATATATATATATATATATATATATATATATATATATATATATATATATATATATATATATATATATATATATATATATATATATCTTTCGTTCCAGTGGAATAGCGAAACGTCTGAAAGTAAAGATACGTAGATGTTGTACATGTGTGTCAGTTCTTCAACCTCGTCCTCCTCTAGTTAAGAGACCAACTCCACAGGTAGCTCCTGGCTGGGATTTTGCGCGCTTCGTAATTTGCAAATTAATTTTTCAATATAAGCCCACTGAATGTTTTGTAAAACAGAGTAGATGCAATGTGCCCATCAGAGTAGAAGCAGTCTGCCCATCTGGTGTACAATTTCTATGTATCTTATCTTTTCTGGTTCATTACACTGGATAAGTGACGTGTTAATATATTTAGTATATAAAAACACTAATATTTTACCGATCTCAAATCAAACTTCTCATCAAAAAAATAATATTTTTTTAAAAATTAGTTATTTTCATTTTTTCTCAGAGGTTTAATATATATATTTTTCCCTTACACGACAAAAAGAGCAAGTCTTGGCTTCAAATTGCTCTTTTCTGTTATTCTTTTATTTTCTGACCTTCTCTATTCTTCTCCTGGTATATTCTTTTTTCTTGTCCTTCATATCTTCGCTCAGCTCGTGGGTGATGTGACATTTACAATATATTGCCTCAGAGATTCTTTTTTACTCTCTCTCTTTCATCCATGACTATTATACCTGTTATTATATAACATATTCCTTGTTTAGTCCTTCCCTCGTACTTAGTGTTAACTCTTTACTACTACTACTACTACTACTGCTACTACTACTACTACTACTACTGCTACTACTACTACTACTACTACTGCTACTACTACTACTACTACTACTGCTACTACTACTACTACTACTACTGCTACTACTACTACTACTACTACTGCTACTACTACTACACACATACACACACACACACACACACACACACACACACACACACACACACACATCTTCATAAGAACAGAAGTGTTTCTCTGAGGATATGTGTCTAATCAAACGAAAACCTTTTTTTTATTTTGTCTCCGTGATAATATAATCTCATAGTTAAACTTCTGGTAATGTACCCAAGAGTCTCCTCTGGTTTACCGTCGCACACTACAGCTAAGAAGTAAATAAGACAGCCAGGTGGGTCTGCCAATACTGAAGGAAGCCATTTCGATTCCCAGACTACCATTGAACCTTTAATTATTTCCGCGACGTGCGGAGACTGTTATATTCACGCATAAATATAATTGGGATAGATTGTACCATCGTATTGTTTCCTGAGCTCCTGAACAAGTACAAATACAAATACGAATCTTTATTTCTGTATTACTGTACCACTGCAATCTGAAGGGCCAGAGATTGCATAGCATTTCGGATAAGTGTGGCCGGAATAAACTGTACCATCATAATTAAACCTAAGTGCTTGAATAAGTGTAACTGGGATAGACTGTACCTGAGTGCTTGAGCAAGTGTGACTGGCATTGATCGTATCGCGAAAATCGCGTCTGACTGCCTCGGACAGTTAGTAACAAAAGAGGGAGCTGGACAAATTCCTAAAGTCACTACCTGATCAGCCGGGCTGTGGTTCGTACGTTGAACTATGTGCGGCCAGTAGTAACATTCTGGTTGATCAGGCCCTGATCTACCTCGAGACCTGATCAAGAACTGTTCCGCTGGGGCGTTGACCCCCGGAACACTCTCCAGGTAGCAGGTAGTAGTACTCTACCATCTCCGCAACAACATTCTTTGGATCTCTGCTTCATTCTTTTAGCAACATAGCACCAACTTATTGAAAAGGTAATTCAGCTCAGTCCAAGGTTAGTATAAGTTCATATATCATTTATTTAAATATCAATGCATTATATATTAATTACCGAAGACAAAGTTGAGGATAATTTAAAATAGCGCGAGTTAAATTCGTGTTTGTTGGTCACGGAATTATTTGATTCATCCCCTGAATTCACGAGAGACTCACCTTCTATAACATGCTTTCATTAGGAAAATATTTCGCTGTGCCACAGCTCTGCCAAATCCTGGAATAATAAATATCTACATATAAGAGAACGTTGTTGTAGTATTCTGTCTAGAGCGTCACGCAAGCCATTAATTAATAACACTCTACATAGAAATAAACGTTGACTCAGTAACAACTTGTCTTGCTACGTGTCTTGTCCTCACTGCTGTCTGTAGTAGGTCATCTACCTCCACTGTCTTCCTTGTTGAAAGTTTGACTCTGGTGGAGTCTTGAAGGCTGGAGACCGAGATGTTACAATATTTCTTTCATCCCTTCTGCAAGTGGACATCATTACGTATTAAGAGCGTTGTGTGGCTGGTGGGGCGGCCACCCCTCGTCCAGCCTCGCCAGCGTTGTGTGGCTGGTGGGGCGGCCACCCCTCGTCCAGCCTCGCCAGCGTTGTGTGGCTGGTGGGGCGGCCACCCCTCGTCCAGCCTCGCCAGCGTTGTGTGGCTGGTGGGGCGGCCACCCCTCGTCCAGCCTCGCCAGCGTTGTGTGGCTGGTGGGGCGGCCACCCCTCGTCCAGCCTCGCCAGCGTTGTGTGGCTGGTGGGGCGGCCACCCCTCGTCCAGCCTCGCCAGCGTTGTGTGGCTGGTGGGGCGGCCACCCCTCGTCCAGCCTCGCCAGCGTTGTGTGGCTGGTGGGGCGGCCACCCCTCGTCCAGCCTCGCCAGCGTTGTGTGGCTGGTGGGGCGGCCACCCCTCGTCCAGCCTCGCCAGCGTTGTGTGGCTGGTGGGGCGGCCACCCCTCGTCCAGCCTCGCCACAACTCTCCTGAATAATGTAAATATCGAACTCTGTGATAGTTTAGTAAGATATCTCAAATTCGAGGCGATTTTATTTCTTTTGTGTGAGTGCATTCACCTATTTGTGGTTGCAGGGTCGATTCATAGCTCCTGGCCCCGAATTTTCTCTGGTCGCTACTAGGTCCACTCTCTCCCTCCTTCATGAGCTTCATCGGACCTCTTCTTAAGGTATGTATGGATCCTACCTCCACTAGGTCACTCTCCAGAGTGTTCCACTTCCGAAGAAATACTTGCTAACTTTCTCTAATTTCTTGACGTGTTTGACCAGGTTCTATACTGGTGCTGCATACTCCAATATGGACCTGATGTACAGTGTACAGAGTCGCGAATGACTCCTTACTTAGTTATTTGGTTGATGTGCGCCTCAGATGTGTGTGTGTGTGTGTGTGTGTGTGTGTGTGTGTGTGTGTGTGTGTGTGTGTGTGTGTGTGTGTGTGTGTGTGTGTGTGTGTGTGTGTGTGTGTGTGTGTGTGTGTGTGTGTGTGTGTGTGTGTGTGTGTGTGTGTGTGTGTGTGTGTGTGTGTGTGTGTGTGTGTGTGTGTTTGTGTGTGTGTGTGTGTGTGTGTGTGTGTGTGTGTGTGTGTGTGTGTGTGTGTGTGTGTGCGCGCGTGCGAGATAGTATATGTGTGATTACTTATATTCAATGTTTGTTATTTTGCATGTAAAATTTTCCGCAGAATCTGACTCGTAAGTCAACACAAATTACTTAGTCTATAATTAAGTCAGCCATTCTCGCACGAAATGTCCTTTAGTACATTTCAACACGCTATAAGTCCAACACAATACACTTCCCTTTGCTGATGTGCTAGTTAGCAACAATGAACAACGCTTGGAATGCACACCGTACAGAAAACACGCACACACACACACACACACACACACACACACACACACACCGCCAACTACATCCATTTCTTCAGTCGTCACACCTTACAAATCAAGAAAAGTACAATTTTCAGCCTGTTCCTAAGAGTCTTGAGGCTGTGCAACCCCAGCCTCCCTGACCAAGATGAAGAAGCAGTCACAATACAATTATCCAAACTTGGCCATCCAGATTAATTCATACAATAAACAATAGGCAAACCGACAATTCGGTAAAATCAAAGTACAACAACAGTGCTTGAGAATTAGTCATACTCCGTCATACCATCATGGTATTTCTGAAAAGAAAAATATAAAATGTCACCGAGCATATATTTTTCTTACCCAAATACATTAATCAACTTTATTTCCTAGAACTACAAAAAGAAATCTCTTACAATGAGAGACACTGAGTATCGACAAATCCCGTGTAATATCTGCAATTTAGTGTACATAGGAGAAACTGGACGGGACCCCAGACAACCGAACACAAGTTCTCAGTCAGGTACAGCAAGGTAAGCTTTGCAGTACTGCAACATATCAAGAATTTACATCACGTAATCCACTGCCACGCTGCACTAAATGTAAACTAAAACAACGCATCTCAACACCGAGTTTAATCAGGGATTCTCACTACACCCCAGATACTTACACAACTCCCCAGACACCCTCATAACACCCCAGACCTCCTCACAACACCTCAGATACCCTCATAATACCCCAGACACCCTCACAACACCCCAGACACCCTTACAACACCCCAGACACCCTCACAACACCCCAGACACCCTCAAAACACCCCAGACACCCTCACAACACCCCAGATACCATCACAACACCCCAGATACCGTCACAACATCCCAGACACTTACACAACACCCTAGATACTCTTACAACACCTCCAGACACTCACACAACACCCCAGACGCCCTCATAACACCCCAGACACCCTCACAACATCCCAGACACCCTCACAACACCTCAGACACCCTCACAACACCCCTGACACTCTCGCAACAACACATTCTTACACAACAGTCATTTGGACCATGAAGAACAACAAGACTGGTACAGTGTTCCCCGGTTGCTTGGGTCTTAGTGTTCATGGTACAGTGTTCCCCGGTTGCTTGGGTCTTAGTGTTCATGGTACAGTGTTACCCGGTTGCTTGGGTCTTACTGTTCATAGTACAGTGTATGCCGGTTTCTTGGGTCGTAGTGTTCATAGTACAATGTACCCCGGTTTCTTGGGTCTTAGTGTTCATTCTATAGTGTTCCCCGTTTGCATGGGTCTTAGTGTTCGTAGTACAGTATACCCCGGTTGTTTGGGTCTTAGTGTTCATAGTACAGTGTACCTCAGTTTCTTGGGTCTTAGTGTTCATGGTACAGTGTTCCCCGGTTTCTTGGGTCTTAGTGTTCATAGCATATTATCCCAGAAACTCTCACACTCCAATATAATGACACACTAATACGAGAGATCATCTGTACATAATCACATCCGTCAAGTACTGTACGTAGCTGACCGTGAGATGTTCTCGTGCGCCTCCAGCAACCAAGAAACATAGCCCTGCTTTCCCTATCCTTATAAACAGCTCGTCTCCCTCGTCACTCCTTTGTATCTGCTGAAGAGGACCTCAGCCGGAGGTAAAAATATACTGAACAGCATTCTTCAGTCCATCTCATGTGGATCTCTCCTTTCATATATATATATATATATATATATATATATATATATATATATATATATATATATATATATATATATATATATATATATATATATATATATATATATATATATATATATTATATATATATATATATATATATATATATTTCTGTCGGTGTTCATAATTATGCTTGTTTTTTATTTAGTGTTTTTTTATCTTTTGTATATAAATTGAAAGGTGAGTTTATATAGCAGTTAATATCACGTTGTTTGGTCGCTTCAGCGTTTTGTGTGTCAAATTGTTTCGAATAAAGATTTGAGATTGTAATTGATGTCGCCCAAATGGGTCATTAGCTTCGATATCGCTAAAAAAAAGTGGTTCATTAGTTCGTATATCGTTGAAATCGCTAATTGGCCCAAATAAAACGTTAATGGTTCGGTTAATCCTAATTACCTTTGTAAGTGGTTCATTAATTCTAAACACCATCAAAATGGAGCATCAGTTTGACCTACTTTGAGATGACATGTTTACGTCGAGATCTTTATACAAAGTTTTGAGCTAGGCCTAACAGGCCCGGCATCACTATGCCCAACATTTTTCCTCAAAAAAAGAATCACCACAACGAAATCAAAATATCTAATCAATAAATAAGGTTGGAGTTAGGCTTACCTTACCTACGTTAACTAGCATTTAGCTATGACAGATTATATAAATTTTATCAATATACGCTAGAATTTTTGTCACAAATTATTATAGTGTTTGTTTTATTGATAAAATTATTGTAATTTCTCGTTTGTCGTTATGCATGTAAATGTTTTTTTTTGGAAACGACAGGATGATTTACCTCGCCTGTCTCATACACCAGCACTGGTCAAGGGTATATACAGCGTGAGGTGTATGTCTCTCAGTGTATATACACAGTTTAATCACTATTTTAGTGACTGTTATAGTGGCGCTAGTCTAGTACTACCGACTACTGGTTCTCAACACCACAACTCCAACTTTCTCGTAAAGTTGGAACCATACTGTCATCGCTTGTCCATACAGCGACCTAGATACCATTCTCACCCAGACATTACTGCGATTTTCTGTTTACGAACAGACACTTCTAACCCTGACAGTTACTATCACAAGCCTCCGTACAGAAGCTAACGTGATGCGTCAACCAAGCTAGGTTAGTTTTGTGGGCCATCAAGCAGCAGTGTGCGCTGCCACTTCCTCCCTGAAGTGTGCAGACTGATCCAGCGATGGTCCACTCACCCGCAACATTCCCACCCAGCGATGGTCCACTCACCCGCAACATTCCCACCCAGCGATGGTCCACTCACCCGCAACATTCCCACCCAGCGATGGTCCACTGGCCCCCAACATTCCCACCCAGCGATGGTCCACTGGCCCCCAACATTCCCACCCAGCGATGGTCCACTGGCCCCCAACATTCCCACCCAGCGACGGTCCACTCACCCTCAACATACCCACCCAAGTTTGGAAAGTGTATTGTTCTTCCCGCCACCAAAGTTTAAACCTGGCTAACAGGCTTCCCTGCATATATGTGATCATGCTCACACTCTAGCCTCCCTTCACTTCGATTAACCAACATTCTATACATACGCCTATTGAATGTTCAAGATCAGCTGCTCGATACCTCTTTCACATCTTTCCATCCCTTCCTCAGCCGTCCTGTGATTTTAGTCAACCTATTACCCTTCATTCTTCCTTCATGGCTGGCTCATCTCAAGAATGTCTTTTCCACTCTGTGAATAATCCCTTCATACCTTATTTTTTAATTTTTTCTTCTCTACATAATATTGACAATTCACTGCTCTCACACACGACATTACCAGTGCATCCAGCCTCCTCCTTCTTAGTCATTTAAAATTATCTGTTCCACAAAACTGTCTTATAGAACACTTTTAGTATCCAGTGATGAGTTTCTTTATATTCTTAAACACTCAGGGAAATTTCTCTGATCCACAAACGGATCTGATGACACAATCAACAATTTAAAAAACGCTTTAAATATCTACTGTTTATAAACACATTCATTTTCGAGTATGTAAACACATTCACTCTTCATCCTTCCATGCTGAACTTAAACGAATCATTCCATAATCTTATGCTTATTTATATCTGCTTTTCCATTTCCAAATTAATTTTGAACTTTCTTATTTTATTCTACATGAACTTTCCAAACTTCTTTCAGAGTCTCTTCTTAATTTTTCAGTAGCATTGTGTCATCCAGCAGTCAGAAACTATGGCAACTCCGTCTTCGTACCAGAAACTTTATTTTGTAGCGACTCAGCTGTCACTCACTTTCAGCCTTCTTACAGCGTCTTTTTATTGTCACCTCAACGCCTCTGCTGACGCTCTTGCTGTCCCTCTTCTTTGTACTACTGACTTCTGGAGAAGTAAAGTATTTTGAATTTCATAACCAGCCAGGATTAGTGATTCAATCAGCGATGATGTACAATCCATCGCTATTGTTGAGAGGGTTGTGGGAGGACCCACTCTACTGGCTGTCAACACATCAATTCTACGAACGGACGGGGTCGTGGGAGAACGCACTTGGCTGGCTGTGTCACTCACCACTTCTGATGACTTTCCAATAACCGCAGTTTGAGCTGCTGTGCCGAGGTTGTTGCAGGATGGATGACTGTTTAAACACAGCAAGATGCCTTGATAGTGGGCGACCGCTGTCGCTGTGTAGCACACACCAGGACGCAAGGTGTAGCACAAACCAGGACGCAAGGTGTAGCACACACCAGGACGCAAGGTGTAGCACACACCAGGACGCAAGATGTAGCACACATCAGGACGCAAGGTGTAGCACACACCAGGACGCAAGGTGTAGCACACACCAGGACGCAAGGTGTAGCACAAACCAGGACGCAAGGTGTAGCACACACCAGGACGCAAGGTGTAGCACACACCAGAACGTATGGTGTAGTACACACCAGGACGTATGGTGGGGCACACCAGAACGTAGTGTAGAACTCACTAGAACAGTGTAGCACACAACCACAACACATTGTAGCAAGCACACCAGAACATGGTGTAGAATACATAAGAACACACAGTACATGCAAAGGTACACTGTTTAAAGGTACAGTGATAGAAAATATTTTGACAGAAAGAGGAACCAGAATTAATACAAGAATTATCACTGACAGTAGACTGACTTCTCAAAGCAAAAATTGTCCTAGTGAGCGAATTTAATCACAAAAAAATGGATAATGGGAGCCGGAAAAACGTAAGTGGGCAGTTTATAGAGGAAGATGAATTTTGGGGCACAAACAGATTAATAATGTTACTCTAGGGACGGTAAGGCATCCTCACTCACTACACACACTCACCACTCACCACACACTCACCACACACTCACCACTCACCACACACTCACCACACACTCACCACACACTCACCACACACTCACCACACACTCACCACACACCCACCATACACTCACCACACACAGTCATCACACTCATCACAGACTCACCACACACATTCATCACTCATCACACACTCGTTACACTCACCACACACTCACCACACACACTCACCACACTCATCACACACTCACCACACACACTCACCGCACACACTTACTACTCATCACACACTCACCACACACACTCAACACTCATCACACACTCGTCACACACTCATCACACACTCACCACACACTCACCACACACTCACCACACACTCACCACACACTCACCATACACTCACCACACACACTCATCACACTCATCACACACTCACCACACACACTCATCACTCATTACACACTCGTCACACACTCACCACACACTCACCACACACACTCACCACACTCATCACACACTCACCACACACACTCATCACTCATCACACACTCGTCACACACTCACCACACACTCACCACACACACTCACCACACTCATCACACGCTCAGCACACACACTCACCACACACATTCACCACACTCATCACACACCACACACACTCACCACTCATCACACACTCACCACACACACTCACTACTCACCACACACTCACCACACACACTCACCACTCATCACACACTCATCACACTTTCACCACACACTCATCACACACTCACCACACACTCACCACACACTCACCACACACTCACCACACACTCACCACACACTCACCTCACACTCACCACACACTCACCACACACATTCACCACACTCATCACACACTCACCACACACACTCACCACTCATCACACACTCACCACACACACTCACTACTCACCACACACTCACCACACACACTCACCACTCATCAGACACTCATCACACACTCACCACACACTCATCACACACTCACCACACACTCACCACACACTCACCTCACACTCACCACACACTCACCACACACATTCACCACACTCATCACACACTCACCACACACTCACCACACACTCACCACACACTCATCACACACTCACCACACACTCACCACACACTCACCACACACTCACCTCACACTCACCACACACTCACCACACACATTCACCACACTCATCACACACTCACCACACACTCACCACACACTCACCACACACTCATCACACACTCACCACACACTCACCACACACTCACCACACACTCATCACACACTCACCACACACTCACCACACACTCACCACACACTCATCACACACTCACCACACACTCACCACACACTCACCTCACACTCACCACACACTCATCACACACTCACCACACACTCACCACACACTCACCACACACTCATCACACACTCACCACACACTCACCACACACTCACCACACACTCATCACACACTCACCACACACTCACCACACACTCACCACACACTCACCTCACACTCACCACACACTCACCACACACTCACCACACACTCACCACACACTCACCACAAACTCACCTCACACTCACCTCACACCACACACTCACCACAAACTCACCTCACACTCACCTCACACTCACCACACACTCACCACAAACTCACCTCACACTCACCACACACTCACCACAGACTCATCACCCTCATGAAAGCACACAAGGTAGTCTACACAACATGTCTCACTAACAGAGCTTTACAAGTTTAATATAACCTATGCACAATACACGAAACATTAACTTAAGCAAATAAAACTTACTGAACTTTAAAACTGCAAATGTCGCAACAAGACGAAAGAAATCCTCACACAACGAAGTGAATAATGCACAACTGATGCTGAAACATTTATAACAAAGAAAGTAGTGAAACATAAGAAGGAGAATGTCACTCACCAGACGATTTAAAATATGCAGAAATCCAAATCGAAAAACATTTTCCTGCACCAATATATATATACTGTATATATATATATATATATATATATATATATATATATATATATATATATATATATATATATATATATATATATATATATATATATATATATATATATATATATATATATATATATATATATATATATATAGTGGGAATTTCACTACTCTTTCACAGTGGTTGTTTTGCATATTTTAAAATCACCTGTTTACTGTGATCTTATTGCATATATATATATATATATATATATATATATATATATGTATATATATATGTATGTGTATAATATATATATATACATATATATATATATATATATATATATATATATATATATATATATGTATGTATGTGTATAATATATATATATCCTAGGTAGTAAGTTGGTAGACAGCAATCACCCAGGGAGGTACTACCATCCTGCCAAATGAGTGTACAACGAAAACCTGTAATTGTTTTACATGATGGTAGGATTGCTGGTGTCTTTTGTCTGTGTCATAAACATGCAAGATTTCAGGTACGTCTTGCTACTTCTACTTGCACTTAGGTCACACTACACATACATGTTCAAGCATATATATACACACCCCTCTGGGTATTCTTCATTTTCTTTCTAGTTCTTGTTCTTGTTTATTTCCTCTTATCTCCATGGGGAAGTGGAACAGAATTCTTCCTCCGTAAGCCATGCGTATGGCTTGTTGTAAGAGGCGACTAAAATGCCGGGAGCAAGGGGCTAGTAACCCCTTCTCCCGTATAAATTACTAAATTTAAAAGAAAAGCTTTCGTTTTTCTTTTTGGGCCACCCTGCCTTGGTGGGATATGGCCGGTGTGTTGAAAGATATATATATATATATATATATATATATATATATATATATATATATATATATATATATATATATATATATATATATATATATATATATATATATACATGCACACATTTTACCAGACATATAGCTACATAGGCAAGTGCACACAGCCTACACTTGTACAAGTGCACACACGCACACACAGACACACAGACACACAGACACACAGACACACACACACACACACGCACACACACACCCACACACACACACACACACACACACACACACACACACACACACACACACACACACACACACACACACACACACACACACACACACACACACACACACACACACACAGGTAGTGGCGCTGATGGTGACTACACATGCAACAGAGGCTGCCAGATTAGAGTCACATCTCTGACTTACCTGTGTAATATCCTTAGAAATTCACGTAAATTCACGCACTGCTTCCCTCAAAGTTACGAGGTGTTCAACTTTCTATGTTTGAGCCCCGAGATAAATATGTCTTACCAGAGCTAAAGCGACAGTTTTCAATTATGAAGATGCATGATACACATTCCTTACTTTATGAAAGGCTCTCTAAAACTTTATACAACAACTTAATGTTTTGTCCATGTAGAAGACTAAAACTTTTGCTTCAAGGAATACGTTGATGGCCGTAAACTCTCGTCTGGGTATACGTCGACGGCTGTAAACCATCGTTTGGGTATACGTCGATGACTGTAAACTCTTGTCTGGGTAGGCATTAGTTTTTTTTAAACTCTTCTGGGCACTGGTTGAGACACCCACAGCTGCTTGCATCTCTTAGCCCTGGCCAACAAGGTCCGACGAGGAGTTCGGTCTGGTCAATACTCCTCAAGTTATAATGGGTAGCAGGCTGCAGGTTCCGCCTGCAGCACTGACAGTCATATCTCTGATGTATGTTCAACACGGCAGGAGGACCAACCTTACCTTTGACTGGGAGAAGAGGAAACACAGGGGAGAGGGTTATTCCAGGGGTCATCAAGCTTACTCTTGCTCTTGTAACTTAATAACGGGGTATATGTCACCTTCACAGAACCTGAGTGAGACACAGACCGATATATAAACACTAATTCTCACAAATAAGCAATAATTTCACTCTCATCCTTCAAGCTTTTCTAGAAAATTAATCACTTATCATGTATCTGAATCCAAAACATAAAAAAACATAATTAAAAACACATTGGCAGCAATAATTCACAACCGAACCACAGAGATTTTTTCCCGCAGTTTGTAGGTCAGGTACGAAGAGTCAGAGCAGCAGCTCTCACTGTCTTCATATCTATCTTTCGGTAGATAAGAAATTCAGAAAAGAACAAGAAAAAATTATCCACGACCTGGCCCATAGACAGAGGACAGTCCGGTTGTGTATTATTTACAAAAAAAAAGATTAACCTCTTGTAAATCATTCAACGTTGAAATTTTGACAAACGAGTAAATATTATTTGTTTTTAAATGTTAGAGTAAAAATTTATGTTTTAGGAACTAAACTACTAAAATAATTTCTCTGTTTTATCGTGGTGGGGCACGTACACTCCAGGGAGTCATCCTGCCCACTACGTACACTCCAGAGAGTCATCCTGCCCACTACGTACACTCCAGGGAGTCATCCTGCCCACTACGTACACTCTAGAGAGTCATCCTGCCCACTACGTACACTCCAGGGAGTCATCCTGCCCACTACTTACACTCCAGGGAGTCATCCTGCCCACTACGTACACTCCAGAGAGTCATCCTGCCCACTACGTACACTCCAGAGTCATCCTGCCCACTACGTACACTCCAAGGAGTCATCTTGCTGAACACGTACACTCCAGAGAGTCATCCTGCCCACCACGTACACTCCAGAGAGCCATCCTGCCCACTACGTACACTCCAGAGAGTCATCCTGCCCACTACGTACACTCCAGAGAGTCATCCTGCCCACTACGTACACTCCAGGGAGTCATCCTGCCCACTACGTACACTCTAGAGAGTCATCCTGCCCACTACGTACACTCCAGGGAGTCATCCTGCCCACTACTTACACTCCAGGGAGTCATCCTGCCCACTACGTACACTCCAGAGAGTCATCCTGCCCACTACGTACACTCCAGAGTCATCCTGCCCACTACGTACACTCCAAGGAGTCATCTTGCTGAACACGTACACTCCAGAGAGTCATCCTGCCCACCACGTACACTCCAGAGAGCCATCCTGCCCACTACACACTCCAGAGAGTCACTCCCAGTACACTCCAGAGAGTCATCCTGCCCACTACTACACTCCAGTCATCCTGCCCACTACGTACACTCTAGAGAGTCATCCTGCCCATACGTACACTCCAGGGAGTCATCCTGCCCACTACTTACACTCCAGGGAGTCATCCTGCCCACCACGTACACTCCAGAGAGTCATCCTGCCCACTACGTACACTCCAGAGAGTCATCCTGCCCACTACGTACACTCCAAGGAGTCATCTTGCTGAACACGTACACTCCAGAGAGTCATCCTGCCCACCACGTACACTCCAGAGAGCCATCCTGCCCACTACATACACTCCAGAGAGTCATCCTGCCTACTACGTACACTCCAGGGAGTCATCCTGCCCACTACGTACACTCCAGAGAGTCATCCTGCCCACCACGTACACTCCAGAGAGTCATCCTGCCCACTACGTACTCTCCAGGGAGTCATCCTGCCCACTACGTACACTCCAGAGAGTCATCCTGCCCTCTTCGTACACTCCAGAGAGTCATTCTGCCCATCATGTACACTCCATGGAGTCATCCTGCCCACTACGTACACTCCAGAGAGTCATCCTGCCCACCACGTACACTCCAGGGAGTCATCCTGCCCACCACGTACACTCCAGAGTCATTCTGCCCACTACGTACACTCCAGAGAGTCATCCTGCCCACTACGTACACTCCAGAGATCATCCTGCCCACCACGTACACTCCAGAGAGTCATTCTGCCCACCACGTACACTCCAGAGTCATTCTGCCCACTACGTACACTCCAGAGAGTTATTCTGCCCACTACGTACACTCCAGAGAGATATTCTGCCCACTACGTACACTCCAGAGAGTCATTCTGCCCACCACGTACACTCCAGAGTCATTCTGCCCACTACGTACACTCCAGAGAGTTATTCTGCCCACTACGTACACTCCAGAGAGTTATTCTGCCCACTACGTACACTCCAGAGTGTCATTCTGCCCACCACGTACACTCCAGAGAGTCATCCTGACCACCACGTACACTCCAGAGAGTCATTCTGCCCACTACGTACACTCCAGAGAGTCATTCTGCCCACCACGTACACTCCAGAGAGTCATTTTGCCCACCACGTACACTCCAGAGAGTCATTTTGCCCACTACGTACACTCCAGAGAGTCATTCTTTCCACCACGTACACTTCAGAGAGTCATTCTGCCCACCACGTACACTCCAGAGAGCCATCCTGCCCACTACGTACACTCCAGAGAGTCATCCTGCCCACCACGTACACTCCAGAGAGTCATCCTGCCCACTACGTACTCTCCAGGGAGTCATCCTGCCCACTACGTACACTCCAGAGAGTCATCCTGCCCTCTTCGTACACTCCAGAGAGTCATTCTGCCCACTATGTACACTCCATGGAGTCATCCTGCCCACTACGTACACTCCAGAGAGTCATCCTGCCCACCACGTACACTCCAGGGAGTCATCCTGCCCACCACGTACACTCCAGAGTCATTCTGCCCACTACGTACACTCCAGAGAGTTATTCTGCCCACTACGTACACTCCAGAGAGTTATTCTGCCCACTACGTACACTCCAGAGAGTCATTCTGCCCACCACGTACACTCCAGAGTCATTCTGCCCACTACGTACACTCCAGAGAGTTATTCTGCCCACTACGTACACTCCAGAGAGTTATTCTGCTCACTACGTACACTCCAGAGAGTCATTCTGCCCACCACGTACACTCCAGAGAGTCATCCTGGCCACCACGTACACTCCAGAGAGTCATTCTGCCCACTACGTACACTCCAGAGAGTCATTCTGCCCACCACGTACACTCCAGAGAGTCATTCTGCCCACCACGTACACTCCAGAGAGTCATTTTGCCCACCACGTACACTCCAGAGAGTCATTTTGCCCACTACGTACACTCCAGAGAGTCATTCTTTCCACCACGTACACTCCAGAGAGTCATTCTGCCCACTACATACACTCTAGAGAGTCATTCTGCCTACCACGTACACTCCAGGGAGTCATCCTGCCCACCACGTACACTCCAGGGAGTCATTCTGCCCACCACGTACACTCCAGGGAGTTATCCTGCCCACTACGTACACTCCAGGGAGTCATCCTGCCCACCACGTACACTCCAGGGAGTTATCTTGCCCACCACATACACTCCAGGGAGTCATCTTGCCCACCACGTACACTCCAGGGAGTCATCCTGCCCACCACGCACACTCCAGGGAGTTATCTTGCCCACCACGTACACTTCAGGGAGTCATCTTGCCCACCACGTACACTCCAAAGAGTCATCCTTCCCACCACGTACACTCCAAAGAGTCATCCTTCCCACCACGTACACTCGAGGGAGTCATCTTGCCCACCACGTACACTCCAAGGAGTCATCTTGCTGACCATGTACACTCCAGGGAGTCATCCTACCCACACCACGTACACTCCAAGGAGTCATCTTGCCCACCACGTACACTCCAGGGAGTCATCTTGCTGACCACGTACACTCCAAGGAGTCATCCTGCCCACCACCCTCAGAGAAATGATGACGATGGTGAGGGGCTCTTCGTGCAAGGAATTGGAGCTACCCTTCCATTTCCTCGGAAGAAACCTGACATTGCTTCTAAATCCCAAGGCGATTTCTTACCCCTCCTACAGGTTTAGCGCTTCCCACTGAATGCAATTGCAGTAACGACGATACTAAAAATAATTTTAAAAGACTAAAAAATAACTCTACGGTGTTGTACCTTCCGATTTCACTTACAATATACACTTTCTCACTCACTCACAATGTTCATGCTTAATAAGAAGCAGTTTAAATCTACCTTTAATATTTCCTAGCACAATATATACTGAGAATTAACGGAGATATTTTTTGTGTGTACAATAGAAGTGAATGTCATGTGTGTCGCGCCTTCAGGTGTTGCTGGAGCGACTCTGTATATATACACACTAATATATACATATATATATTTGTGTGTAAATATTTAGTATATATGTGTGTATACATATACAGATATACACATATCTTTATAAATACATTACTGTTCTTAATATATACACATCAAGACAGACATTCTCCTCAATTTATATACAAAATATTCAACGCTGATGACAGCAATGTAATTACACAAGTAGAAATTGTAATAAAGTAAAGAAAATAAAGATTAATAATAATAATAATAATAATAATAATAATAATAATAATAATAATAATAATAATAATAATAATAATAAAAGGGCTTTACTTATTAGTGAGAGCGACTGTGTGTGAAGGCACTCAGGTGAGTGAAGGTACTCAGGTGAGTGAAGGTACTCAGGTGAGTGAAGGTACTCAGGTGAGTGAAGGTACTCAGGTGAGTGAAGGTACTCAGGTGAGTGAAGGTACTCAGGTGAGTGAAGGCACTCAGGTGAGTGAAGGTACTCAGGTGAGTGAAGGTACTCGTGTGAGTGAAGGTACTCAGGTGAGTGAAGGTACTCGTGTGAGTGAAGGTACTCAGGTGAGTGAAGGTACTCGTGTGAGTGAAGGTACTCAGGTGAGTGAAGGTACTCGTGTGAGTGAAGGTACTCGTGTGAGTGAAGGTACACAGGTGAGTTAAGGGACTCGAGTGAGTGAAGGTACTCAGGTGAGTGAAGGTACTCAGGTGAATGAAGGTACTCAGGTGAGTGAAGGTACTCAGGTGAGTGAAGGTACTCGAGTGAGTGAAGGTACTCAGGTGAGTGAAGGTACTCGTGTGAGTGAAGGTACACAGGTGAGTTAAGGTACTCGAGTGAGTGAAGGTACTCGAGTGAGTGAAGGTACTCGAGTGAGTGAAGTACTCGAAGTGAAGGTACTCGTGTGAGTGAAGGTACACAGGTGAGTGAAGGTACTCGAGTGAGTGAAGGTACACAGGTGAGTTAAGGTACTCGAGTGAGTGAAGGTACTCAGGTGAGTGAAGGTACTCAGGTGAGTGAAGGTACTCAGGTGAGTGAAGGTACTCGAGTGAGTGAAGGTACTCGTGTGAGTGAAGGTACACAGGTGAGTGAAGGTACTCGAGTGAGTGAAGGTACTCAGGTGAGTGAAGGTACTCGTGTGAGTGAAGGTACACAGGTGAGTTAAGGTACTCGAGTGAGTGAAGGTACTCGAGTGAGTGAAGGTACTCGAGTGAGTGAAGGTACTCGAGTGAGTGAAGGTACTCGTGTGAGTGAAGGTACACAGGTGAGTGAAGGTACTCGAGTGAGTGAAGGTACTCAGGTGAGTGAAGGTACTCGTGTGAGTGAAGGTACTCAGGTGAGTGAAGGTACTCAGGTGAGTGAAGGTACTCAGGTGAGTGAAGGTACTCGAGTGAGTGAAGGTACTCGTGTGAGTGAAGGTACACAGGTGAGTGAAGGTACTCGAGTGAGTGAAGGTACTCAGGTGAGTGAAGGTACTCGTGTGAGTGAAGGTACTCGTGTGAGTGAAGGTACACAGGTGAGTGAAGGTACTCGAGTGAGTGAAGGTACTCAGGTGAGTGAAGGTACTCAGGTGAGTGAAGGTACTCGAGTGAGTGAAGGTACTCGAGTGAGTGAAGGTACTCGAGTGAGTGAAGGTACTCGAGTGAGTGAAGGTACTCAGGTGAGTGAAGGTACTCAAGTGAGTGAAGGTACTCAGGTGAGTGAAGGTACTCAGGTGAGTGAAGGTACTTAGGTAAGTGAAGGTACTCAGGTGAGTGAAGGTACTCAGGTTAGTGAAGATACTCAGGCAAGTGAAGGTACTTAGGTGAGTGTAAGTACTCAGGTGAGGGAAGGCACTCAGGTGAGGGAAGGTACTCAGGGGAGTGAAGGTGCTCAGGTGAGTAAAGGTACTCAGGTGAGTGAAGGTACTCAGGTGAGTGAAGGTACTCAGGTGAGTGAAGGTACTCGGGTGAGTGAAGGTACTCGGGTAAGTGAAGGTACTCGGGTAAGTGAAGGTACTCGGGTGAGTGAAGGTGCTCAGGTGAGTGAAGGTACTCGGGTGAGTGAAGGTACTCGGGTGAGTGAAGGTACTCAGGTGAGTGAAGGTACTCAGGTGAGTGAAGGTACTCAGGTAAGTGAAGGTACTCAGGTAAGTGAAGGTACTCAGGTTAGTGAAGATACTCAGGCAAGTGAAGGTACTCAGGTGAGTGTAGGTACTCAGGTGAGGGAAGGCACTCAGGTGAGGGAAGGTACTCAGGTGAGTGAAGGTACTCAGGTGAGTGAAGGTACTCAAGGGAGTGAAGGTGCTCAGGTGAGTAAGGTACTCAGGTGAGTGAAGGCACTCAGGTGAGTGAAGGTACTCAGGTGAATGAAGGCACTCAGGCGAGGGAAGGTACTCAGGTGAGGGAAGGTACTCAGGTGAGTGAAGGTACTCAGGTGAGGGAAGGTACTCAGGTGAGGGAAGGTACTCAGGTGAGTGAAGGTACTCAGGTGAGGGAAGGTACTCAGGTGAGGGAAGGTACTCAGGTGAGTGAAGGTACTCAGGTGAGGGAAGGTACTCAGGTGAGTGAAGGTACTCAGGTGAGGGAAGGTACTCAGGTGAGGGAAGGTACTCAGGTGAGTGAAGGTACTCAGGTGAGGGAAGGGACTCAGGTGAGTGAAGGTACTCAGGTGAGTGAAGGTACTCAGGTGAGTGAAGGTACTCGGGTGAGTGAAGGTACTCGGGTAAGTGAAGGTACTCGGGTAAGTGAAGGTACTCGGGTGAGTGAAGGTGCTCAGGTGAGTGAAGGTACTCGGGTGAGTGAAGGTACTCGGGTGAGTGAAGGTACTCAGGCGAGTGAAGGTACTCAGGTGAGTGAAGGTACTCAGGTAAGTGAAGGTACTCAGGTAAGTGAAGGTACTCAGGTTAGTGAAGATACTCAGGCAAGTGAAGGTACTCAGGTGAGTAAGGTACTCAGGTGAGTGAAGGCACTCAGGTGAGTGAAGGTACTCAGGTGAATGAAGGCACTCAGGCGAGGGAAGGTACTCAGGTGAGGGAAGGTACTCAGGTGAGTGAAGGTACTCAGGTGAGGGAAGGTACTCAGGTGAGGGAAGGTACTCAGGTGAGTGAAGGTACTCAGGTGAGTGAAGGTACTCAGGTGAGGGAAGGTACTCAGGTGAGTGAAGGTACTCAGGTGAGGGAAGGTACTCAGGTGAGTGAAGGTACTCAGGTGAGGGAAGGTACTCAGGTGAGGGAAGGTACTCAGGTGAGTGAAGGTACTCAGGTGAGGGAAGGTACTCAGGTGAGTGAAGGTACTCAGGTGAGGGAAGGTACTCAGGTGAGGGAAGGTACTCAGGTGAGGGAAGGACACACTTAAGAACACACCTGGTAATTACGCAGGCTAATGACACTTTGTTAAAGGTTAAATAAGGCAGTTTGTTACAATTATCTTAAAAATAACTGGTGGCAAGTTTTGTGGCACATAATTAGGATAATTACTGAGTTGTTCTTCACTTATATGTACCCCTCCTGCGTCATTATTGTTATTATTATTATTATTATTATTATTATTATTATTATTATTATTATTATTATTATTATCTATACTTTAGTGAACTTGTACCTATTTGCACGCACACACACACACACACACACACACACACACACACACACACACACACACACACACACACACACACACACACACACACACACACACACACACACACACACACACACACACACACACACACACACACACACACACACACACACACACACACACACACACACACACACACACACACACACACAAGCACTCCTAGGTCCGGTGTTGTTTCTAGTATATGTGAATGACATGACAGAAGGGATAGATTCAGAGGTGTCGATGGTCGCAGACGATGTGAAGCTAATGAGGAGAGTACAACTGGACGAGGATCAGACAAGCCTTCAAGACCTGGACAGGTCTGGTCCGAAAATATCTCCTGGAGTTTAACCCCAGCAAGTGCAAAATCGTGAAGTTTAGGGAATGAAAAAGAAGAATGCAGACGGAGTACAAGCTAGGGGCTCAAAGGCTGCAATATTCACTCAAGGAAAAGGATCTTGGGGTAAGCATCCTACCGAGCACGTCTTCTGAGGAGCACATTAACCAAATAACTGCTGCAGCATATGGGCGCCTGGGAAACCTAAGAATAGCGTTTTGACATCTAATTTCACTCTACTCCCGTGTGATATACCAACCTTCACAAGTAGTCTGCATATTAATGCAACAACGAACAAGTGGTATTTTGGCAATAACAAACTGCGACTAGACGCATTAATACCACTTGTTCGTGGTTGCAGTAATATGTAGAATGAAATTAGTTCTGAGTTTATCACGACCACGTATGTCCTGGCATCATGAAACATGCCTAGTGCTACTACGTATATAATGTAAGATTGATGGTGTAGTGGTTAGAACGTCATGACTTTTGACTTGCTTCTCAGAAGGCGAGCTAAAAGAACACGGATTCGATCCCCGGCTAGCCGCAGTTTGTTAGTGCTAAACTACCACTTGTTCTTGGTTCAAATAATATATATATATATATATATATATATATATATATATATATATATATATATATATATATATATATATATATATATATATATATATATATATATATACATTGGACAAATAATAAACCTTATTTCTTGGGTAGAATGATTTGTTAGTGGGTTGTCGTGAGGACCTGTCTAGTTGGACCAGCGGACCTACTACAGTGTTCCTCTTTTCTTATGAGTCCGGTATTGTCCCGCGTCAGGTGTTTCTTTGTTGTGGGAGTTGACTGTGAGGTGTGGACTAAGCCCTTTAATTGCCTTCCTTTGATGTATTACTTTCATAGTTCCTTGACAATGTGAGTAGTCACGAAAGCGCTTGGAATTTCACTACTCTTTCACAGTGGTTGTTTTGCATATGTATATATATATATATATATATATATATATATATATATATATATATATATATATATATATATATATATATATATATATATATATATCGTATAAACCTTGGTAATAAATACCGACAACTTGGTTTAGAAAGACACGTAAGCAAACACTATGACATATGTCATAGTGTTTGCTTACGTGTCTTTCTAAACCATATATATATATATATCAAACAGTTACTGATCGTCACTTCTGAATCTTTCCTGAACTGTAAAATTTGATTTTAAAATCGTCTGGGTATAGTATATGATCATTAGTGTCAGAATGAAGTCTAACTAGTGACAACAATGGTTTGGATAGTATATCAAAGTTCATTAACGTATAACGTGTCTTATATAATGTGGCGGTACATTATGCTATACCTGGTATCATATGAAGTTATATCCAGTGTTACATTGTTTTATCCAGTGGTACACTATATTATATCCAGTGTTAAAATATTAACCACCTGTTTTTATTACATATTTCTCTTCGCTGTTTCATTCTCTACAGGAATTTTTCAAATAATTTTTAAATTACATTACCCTAAATTATAATAATCGATAATGAAGAGTACAATTACATTGCAGCCCCCCGTCCGCCTAATTATTATTACATATATTACATCTGCAACATTAATAAATACAGCGTCTAATTACACTGCTTTTTTATATACAAAATATCAACACGATTTTCTGCACGCTTTCTTCCACACACACACACACACACACACACACACACACACACACACACACACACACACACACACACACACATACACACACGCACACACACACAGGAGCTGAGTCTCGACCCCTGCAACCACAATTAGGTGAGTACACACACACACACACACACATAAACACACAAACCTACTGGAGTTCTATGACAGGGTGACGGCAGTAAGACAAGAGAGAGAGGGGTAGGTAGATTGCATTTTCTTGGACTGTAAGAAGGCGTTTGACACAGTTACACACAAGAGATTAGTGCGGAAGCTGGAGGACCAAGCAGGGATAACAGAGAAGGCACTACAATTGATCAGGGAATACTTGTCAGGAAGACAACAGCGAGTTATGGTACGTGGAGAGATGTCAGAGTGGGCGCCTGTGACGAGCGGGGTTCCACAGGGGTCAGTCCTAGGACCGGTGCTGTTTCTGGTATTTGTGAATGACATGACGAAAGAAATAGTCTCCGAAGTGTCCCTATTTGCAGATAATGTGAAGTTGATGAGAAGAATCCAGTCGGACGAGGACCAGGCAGAACTACAAAGAGATCTGGACAGGCTGCAGGCTTGGACCAGCAACTGGCTCCTGGAGTTCAACCCCACCAGGTGCAAAGTCATGAAGATTGGGGAAGGACAAAGAAGACCGCAGACGGAGTACAGTCTAGGGGGCCAGAGACTACAAACCTCACTCAAGGAAAAATATCTCCTGAGGCGCTCATCACCCAAATAACTGCTGCAGCATATGGGCGCCTAGCAAACCTAAGAACACCATTCCGACATCCTAATTAGGAATTGTTCAGAACCCTGTACACTTTGTACGTTAGACCTATATTGGAGTATGCAGCACCAGTTTGGAACCCACACCTAACCAAGCACGTATGGAAACTAGAGAAAGTGCAAAGGTTTGCAACAAGACTAGTCCAAGCGCTAAGGGGTATGTCCTACGAGAAGAGGTTATGGGAAATCGACCTAACGACACTGGAAGACAGGAGAGATAGGGGGGATATGATAACGACGTATAAAATACTGAGAGGAATCGACAAGGTGGACAGAGACAGAACTTTCCAGAGACGGGACACAGCAACAAAGGGTCACAGTTGGAAGTTGAAGACTCAGATGAATCACAGGGATGTTAGGAAGTATTTCTTCAGTCCTAGAGTAGTCAGGAAGTGGAATAGTCTGGGAAGCGATGTAGTGGAGGCAGGATCCATACACAGCTTTAAGAAGAGGTATGATAAAGCTCATGGAGCAGGAAGAGTGACCTAGTAGCGGCCAGTGAAGAGGCGGGGCCAGGAGCTGTGACTTGACCCCTGCAACAACAACTAGGTAAGTACAACTAGGTGAGTGTACACACACACACACACACACACACACACACACACACACACAACACAGCCCAGCAAAGCACAAAGAGAAGTCGCCCTTATGAGCAGTTCTTAATTTATTTTTATCGAATACGCCTAATTTGGTGGATATGCGAAAATGTTAAGCGGTGCTGCTGGACCAGTTATAAACACGTTGTTCAATCTTCATAAACTTGTATTATAATTAGGTACACACATATAATGGAACAAATGAGTGTTCATTTATAATTACCTGCCTGTGTCATGACCCATGACCACCTGCTTATATATATATATATATATATATATATATATATATATATATATATATATATATATATATATATATATATATATATATATATATATATGTATGTGTGTGTGTGTGTGTGTTGCCGTATGCACACACACACATCTCCATGGCGTCTATTTTAACGTAGAAATGTAGGGAGAGAACGTCGCAGACAAGCAGAGTCCGCAGACATAATGACAAAAAATAAGACATGTAAATCGGTAGACATGAAAAAACTAAAACGTAAATATACCTACAGACAAACATAGCAGGCAACACTCTGCTTGTTATCCAGGAGTCTTCAAGCAACTCGTCACCTCACGTTGCTCAGCTGATCGAATGTAAACATCTTTCAGAGTGTCAGAGGAAACACGTGTTTATATTGCACTGTGCCATCTGACAGCCCCTTCTCCCAGACCTGTGCCAGGCACTCAGCTCCCAGCTCACCTCGAACTCCCTACACTTTCTCACAATACCCTCTTCCATTGATGGAGGGTCGAAACCTAGTGAATGCACCAGGTTCATGAGGAACACTCTATGGAGGGTCGAAATGTTTTGAATATAGCAGGATCATTAGGAATACTCTATGGAGACTAAAACGTTGGAATAAATAAGAATCAAGAGGAAGAATCTCTCATTGTTTGACTCATTACTGACTGTCAGCCGCGTCAGCCGAATGCAAGTGAAGATATATATATATATATATATATATATATAAATATATATATATATATATATATATATATATATATATATATATATATATATATATATATATATATATATATATATATATATATATATATATATGTATATACATATATGTCGTGCCGAATAGGTAAAACTGGTCAATTAGCAAGAACTCATTTAAAATTAAGTCCTTTCTAAAATTTTCTCTTATACCTAACCTTATTATAACAAGAACAATTTATTTTAGCCTAATCCAACTAAATATATTTTAGATTTGTTTACAATA
>NC_091296.1:61086384-61091384 GCF_038502225.1 Cherax quadricarinatus
ATTTGTGTTTGCTAAAGTCAAGACTTAGCTCCTGGTCCCACCTCCTAGACCACTCTGGTCGGCAACACTGACTTGTGGGCTCTTATTCCTTATCACAACTACTCTTGAGTCTCCCTTCATCACTGCCTCTTCCTAGTCATTCCACTTTTCAACCATCCTACGACTAGAGAAATACTTCCTTACATTCCTACGGTTCATCTGTGTCTTCAGCTTCCACCTGTGTCCCCTTGTTCTTGGTCCTCTTAATACAAGCAGTCTAGTTATCCCTTTGTACCTTATCTGTCCTCTTAGGAATTTGTATGGCGTAATCATGTCTTGCCTTATCCTTCTATACCCCAAGGTCGTCAGGTTTGGTTCCTAGAACCTCTCATCTTAGAGCATCTCTCTCAGTTCTGGTGCTATCCTGATTACAAATCTTTGGAATTTTTCCAGTTTCTTCATGTGCTTGACCAGGTGTGGGCTCCATGCAGATTCCGCATACTCAGTGACTGACTTAACATATGTCGTGTATGAGGCTCTGAAGAATTATCTATTAAACTTTCTGAATGGCGTTCTGAGGTTCGCTAATCTTGTATGTGTCGCTTCTGTTCTGTGTTTTATAGGGAATTCTGGCGATATGCTAGGTGTCATACTCACCCCCAGGTCCTTCACACTCTCTGGTACTTGCAGCTTCTCTCCTCCCTTGCTGTACTCTGTGTCCGGTCTGCCCTCACCTTCTCCAAGTTTTAATTCTCTCTTTTTCCATGTCTACCAATTATTCAACCTTTCTCCATCTCTCCTCCATTTTTCCTCCATCATTCCTCCATCACTCCTCCATCACTCCATTCCTGCATCACTCACCCACCAGCGAGCACACCTAATACACCAAACCTTACCCTAAGGGCTCCCCCTCATCTCCACCCCACCTTCATCCTTCCATCCCTCCTTCACCCTCCTCCACCCCTCCTCCACCCCTCCACCACCCCTTCACCCCTCCTCCACCCCCTCCCCCTCACGAATCATCTACAGATACACGCCAGATTTTCGCCGCTCTAATTCATCACTTGAATATTTTTCTCAGCAGAGCTACTCCCCTTCCTCCCTTCCCTCCCCCGCCGCCCATCCCTCCCCCTCCTCCCTTCCCTTCCCCGCCGCCCATCCCTCCCCCCTCCTCCCTTCCCTCCCCCGCCGCCCATCCCTCCCCCTCCTCCCTTCCCTTCCCCACCGCCCATCCCTCCCCCTCCTCCCTTCCCTCCCCCGCCGCCCTTCCCTCCCCCTCCTCCCTTCCCACCCCTCCTCCAATACCTCCCCCTCCTCCCTTCCCTTCCCCTCCTCCCTCCCCTCCCCTCCTCCTCCTCCCCATTCCCGGCTTAATTAATCCTACCTCTCTTTTATTAACTCCTTTCCTATTCTTCCTCCTTATTATCTCTTTTCCCTCTTCCGTCTTCGTTTCTTCTAAGCTCAGCCCCCTCCCGTTCCATCTAGTTCCCATCCCCGCCCTTCCCTCCCACCCCAAACCACTCCCACACAAAACCACCTCCTCACCCACATCAACACACACACACCCCACATAGCCACCCCTTCTCCCCACATCCCCCACCCTCCCTAAGATCCCCACCCGATTCCCCCATCCCGGCCCCCTACCTCACATCCCCACCTTTTTTCCCAACTGACCCCCCCCCCTCCGTCTCTCCCTCCCTCCCTCTCTCCCTCCCTCCAGAAATTCCTCCAGATTGCAACTATGAAATTAGACAGATGCTGGAGGCTGCGTCCATGATTGTTTCTGCCCCATCACTCTGCATGGGGGATCACAGCCCCCACCTTCATATATATATATATATATATATATATATATATATATATATATATATATATATATATATATATATATATATATATATATATATGCAATAAGATCACAGTAAACAGGTGATTTCAGAATATGCAAAACAACCGCTGTGAAAGAATAGAGAACTTCCAAGCGATTTCGTGACTACTCACATTATCAAGGAACAATGGAAGTAAAGCATCAAAGGAAGGTATATAAAGGGGTAGCCCACACCTCACTATCAGATCCCACAACAACGAAACACCTGACGCGAGACATAATTGTTCCTTGATAATGTGAGTAGTCACGAAAGCGATTGGAACTTTTCTATTCTTTCACAGTGGTTGTTTTGCATATGTATATATATATATATATATATATATATATATATATATATATATATACATATAAATATATATATATATATATATATATATACATATATATATATATATATATAATATATATATAAGTGAACAGTATTTAGATAAGGCTAAAGAGGTCTTTGTGGCATTTATGGATTTGGAAAAGGCGTATGACAGGGTGGATAGGGAAGCAATGTGGCATATGTTGCAGGTGTATGGTGTAGGAGGTAGGTTACTGAAAGCAGTGAATAGTTTTTACGAGGATAGTGAGGCTCAAGTTAGAGTATGTAGGAAAGAGGGAAATTATTTCCCAGTAAAAGTAGGCCTTAGACAAGGATGTGTGATGTCACCGTGGTTGTTTAATATATTTATAGATGGGGTTGTAAGAGAAGTAAATGCGAGGGTCTTGGCAAGAGGCGTGGAGTTAGAAGATAAAGAATCACACATAAAGTGGGAGTTGTCACAGTTGCTCTTTGCTGATGACACTGTGCTCTTGGGAGATTCTGAAGAGAAATTGCAGAGATTGGTGGATGAATTTGGTAGGGTGTGCAAAAGAAGAAAATTAAAAGTGAATACAGGAAAGAGTAAGGTAATGAGGATAACAAAAAGATTAGGTGATGAAAGATTGGATATCAGATTGGAGGGAGAGAGTATGGAGGAGGTGAATGTATTCAGATATTTGGGAGTGGACGTGTCAACGGATGGGTCTATGAAAGATGAGGTGAATTATAGAATTGATGAGGGGAAAAGGGTGAGTGGTGCACTTAGGAGTCTGTGGAGACAAAGAACTTTGTCCTTGGAGGCAAAGAGGGGAATGTATGAGAGTATAGTTTTAACAACGCTCTTATATGGGTGTGAAGCATGGGTGATGAATGTTGCAGCAAGGAGAAGGCTGGAGGCAGTGAAGATGTCATGTCTGAGGGCAATGTGTGGTGTGAATATAATCCAGAGAATTTGTAGTTTGGAAGTTAGGAGGAGGTGCGGGATTACCAAAACTGTTGTCCAGAGGGCTGAGGAAGGGTTGTTGACGTGGTTCGGACATGTAGAGAGAATGGAGCGAAACAGAGTGACTTCAAGAGTGTATCAGTCTGTAGTGGAAGGAAGGCGGGGTAGGGGTCGGCCTAGGAAAGGTTGGAGGGAGGGGGTAAAGGAGATTTTGTGTGCGAGGGGCTTGGACTTCCAGCAGGCATGCGTGAGCGTGTTTGATAGGAGTGAATGGAGACAAATGGTTTTTAATACTTGACGTGCTGTTGGAGTGTGAGCAAAGTAACATTTATGAAGGGGTTCAGGGAAACCGGCAGGCCGGACTTGAGTCCTGGAGATGGGAAGTACAGTGCCTGCACTCTGAAGGAGGGGTGTTAATGTTGCAGTTTAAAAACTGTAGTGTAAAGCACCCATCTGGCAAGACAGTGATGGAGTGAATGATGGTGAAAGTTTTTCTTTTTCGGGCCACCCTGCCTTGGTGGGAATCGCCCAGTGTGATAATAAAAAAAAAAAAAAAAAATATATATATATATATATATATATATATATATATATATATATATATATATATATATATATATATATATATATATATATATATATATATATATATATATATATATATATATATATATATATATATATATATATATATATATATATATATATATATATAACAACGCTCATCTTGCCATATAGGACAAGTGAAAATTTGTGTATGCAATAATTTCGCCAAAATCATTCTGAACCTAACGAAAAAAATATATTTGATTGTGTTTGTTTAGTACTAAATTATTGTAATCGTATTTAAAATATATTTAGTTGTGTTAGGCTAAAATAAATTGCTCTTGTTATAATAAGGTTAGGTAAGTTTTCTAAGATTCTTTTGGTGCAAAGTTAAAAATTTTTACATTAACATTAATGAAAAAAATATATCTTTAAACGTATAAGAGAAAATTTCAGAAAGGACTTAATTTTAAATGAGTTCTTGCTAATTGACCAGTTTTACATATTCGGCACGACATATATATATATATGTATATATATATATATGTATGTATATATATATGTATATATATATGTATATATATATATATGTATATATATATATATATATATATATATATATATATATATATATATTCTTTTAATTAACCTTAACAGTAAGGCTCTTTAACTTCAGCCACTGTTGGGCTCAGCCAACAGGTAATTAAAACAGGAGACTGCTGTCAGTCAAAGCTTAATTAATTGAAACAGTCATTAATGATGCTTGATGAAGGTGTTGCAACGAAGCTGGTGTCATTAGACTTTTTTTTCATAATCATTGTGATGGAATCAGTGGCAAGTCAGACGTTCAGAAGCTGTGTTATTTATACGTTGTTATTTTGAGAGAGAGAGAGAGAGAGAGAGAGAGAGAGAGAGAGAGAGAGAGAGAGAGAATTGACGTACTATTGTACAAACTCAACTGATGTACTGGAGTTTACCTGGAGAGAGTTCCGGGGGTCAACGCCCCCGCGGTCCGGTCTGTGACCAGGCCTCCTACTACTTGTACTACTGTACAACCTTAAACTGTCGTATTACTGTACAAACTTAACTAACGTAAACATGATAACAAATACTTCTCCACCAAACATGTGTATTTGTATACAGCAAAATACACAGTTTGAGTTGTACACACTGGATTATGTATTAATAGTGAGATTGTAATACTGTAATATATCCTGACCAGAGTGCATTGTATTTGTTGCAAAAGTAAATATTTGTAAGTTTGTCGTTTAGTCAGAGAACATAGGGACGGAATAATGGGGTAATGTATTTAAGTGTTTAACAAGGGTCAATATATA
>NC_091296.1:61096384-61111384 GCF_038502225.1 Cherax quadricarinatus
TTTGTTCAGTTATTTTGTATCGTAGCATCAACATGGGCCGCCATTGTTTGTGGAATCTAGTGTCTTTGTTTACATGCACTTAGCTATCGCTAGTTTATATAAATAAAGCTTTAATAGGTAATAATATATTTGATATTATATTTAATATAGGACACGCGGATCTACTACTTATATATATATATATATATATATATATATATATATATATATATATATATATATATATATATATATATATATTTGTTTGTACTTGTGAATTTGTATATGTGGGCACATGTGTATGTGTTAACACCTACTTGCAGCTGCGGGGGTTGAGTCCCTGTTCATGGGCCGGCCTCTCGACTACTCACGAATTATTCAGTATTATTCCTAACCTAATGGGTTAGGAATTTCCTAGCCAACCTGATCACACTCCTCAAATCCACAAACTGTTGAGGATGGCAGAGGCTATATATATCGGAGCAGCAGCAGGCAATTACAGCCCGTGCTGACCAAGTTATCAGGTGGTTAGTGCTGACGCTGTGACCACTTGCCTCGCCGTCACCTGTGTTATGGATGGTCTCAATTTAGAGCGTGTGTATTTGGTTCGTAATTCTTGCAGTGGGTGTCAGTGTGGACAACGTGGCAGTATTTGTGGTCTACTGATCCACAAACACACACACACAATTGGAAGTTGAAGACTGAGTCAAAGGGAAATTAGGAAGTATTTCTTCAGTCATGGAGTTGTCAGGAAGTGGAATAGCCTAGAAAGTGACGTAGTGGAAACAGGAACAATACATAGTTTAAGACGAAGATTGATAAAGCTTATGGAGCAGGGAGAGAGAGGACCTAATAGCGATCATTGAAGAGGCGGGGCCAGGAGCTATGAATCGATCCCTGCAACCACAAATAGGTGAGTACACACACACACACACCTCACTTGCATATAACCCGTAAACTCTAGCGGCAACTGCAAGATTACCAGAATAGCATTCAGGAACTTGATTAAAGAATCTTTATGAATCTTGTACACTACATATGCTAGGCCAGTCATTGAGTACGCAGCCCCAGCATGGAGCCCACACCTGCTCAAGCACGTGAAGAACCTAGAAAAGGACCAAAGGCTAGCAACGAGGTTAGTACCGAAAATGAGAGGAATTCACTATGAGGAGAGTTAAAGGAACTGAACCTGACGGCCATAAAGAGGGAAAGAAAGAGGGGGATATGATTACTACATAAAAAATCTTAAGAGGAATTGCTAAGGTTGATAGTGACAGATATTTTTAAATTAAGAGGACCAAGATCAAGGGGACACAGGAAGGAAGAGTTTCATTAGTCTCAGGGCTTGGATGAGGCGGTGTTGGAGGCACACTCTATACACGGCTTCAAGAGTAGACATGATAACGCCCAAGAGACCAGAAGCCAGTGATTCTGATCAATGTGGTCTATGCTGCGGGGCCAGGAGCTAAGTATCGACTCCTCCACCCCCCACAAATACAGTTCGGGGAGTTTAGGCGAGTACACACATATACAAAGACTTCCACCTCTCTCTCCTCTACATCTCTTCACCACCGTGCTGCCATCTTCACCACCGTGCTGCCATCTTCACCACCGTGCTGCCATCTTCACCACCGTGCTGCCATCTTCACCACCGTGCTGCCATCTTCACCACCGTGCTGCCATCTTCACCACCGTGCTGCCATCTTCACCACCGTGCTGCCATCTTCACCACCGTGCTGCCATCTTCACCACCGTGCTGCCATCTTCACCACCGTGCTGCCATCTTCACCACCGTGCTGCCATCTTCACCACCGTGCTGCCATCTTCACCACCGTGCTGCCATCTTCACCACCGTGCTGCCATCTTCACCACCGTGCTGCCATCTTCACCACCGTGCTGCCATCTTCACCACCGTGCTGCCATCTTCACCACCGTGCTGCCATCTTCACCACCGTGCTGCCATCTTCACCACCGTGCTGCCATCTTCACCACCGTGCTGCCATCTTCACCACCGTGCTGCCATCTTCACCACCGTGCTGCCACCTTCACCACCGTGCTGCCATCTTCACCACCGTGCTGCCATCTTCACCACCGTGCTGCCATCTTCACCACCGTGCTGCCATCTTCACCACCGTGCTGCCATCTTCACCACCGTGCTGCCATCTTCACCACCGTGCTGCCATCTTCACCACCGTGCTGCCATCTTCACCACCGTGCTGCCATCTTCACCACCGTGCTGCCATCTTCACCACCGTGCTGCCATCTTCACCACCGTGCTGCCATCTTCACCACCGTGCTGCCATCTTCACCATCTTCACCACCGTGCTGCCATCTTCACCACCGTGCTGCCATCTTCACCACCGTGCTGCCATCTTCACCACCGTGCTGCCATCTTCACCACCGTGCTGCCATCTTCACCACCGAGCTGCCATCTTCACCACCGTGCTGCCATCTTCTCCACCGTGCTGCCATCTTCACCACCGTGCTGCCATCTTCACCACCGTGCTGCCATCTTCACCATCTTCACCTCCGTGCTGCCATCTTCACCACCGTGCTGCCATCTTCACCACCGTGCTGCCATCTTCACCACCGTGCTGCCATCTTCACCACCGTGCTGCCATCTTCACCACCGTGCTGCCATCTTCACCACCGTGCTGCCATCTTCACCACCGTGCTGCCATCTTCACCACCGTGCTGCCATCTTCACCACCGTGCTGCCATCTTCACCACCGTGCTGCCATCTTCACCACCGTGCTGCCATCTTCACCACCGTGCTGCCATCTTCACCACCGTGCTGCCATCTTCACCACCGTGCTGCCATCTTCACCACCGTGCTGCCATCTTCACCACCGTGCTGCCATCTTCACCACCGTGCTGCCATCTTCACCACCGTGCTGCCATCTTCACCACCGTGCTGCCATCTTCACCACCGTGCTGCCATCTTCACCACCGTGCTGCCATCTTCACCACCGTGCTGCCATCTTCACCACCGTGCTGCCATCTTCACCACCGTGCTGCCATCTTCACCACCGTGCTGCCATCTTCACCACCGTGCTGCCATCTTCACCACCGTGCTGCCATCTTCACCACCGTGCTGCCATCTTCACCACCGTGCTGCCATCTTCACCTCCGTGCTGCCATCTTCACCACCGTGCTGCCATCTTCACCACCGTGCTGCCATCTTCACCACCGTGCTGCCATCTTCACCACCGTGCTGCCATCTTCACCACCGTGCTGCCATCTTCACCACCGTGCTGCCATCTTCACCACCGTGCTGCCATCTTCACCACCGTGCTGCCATCTTCACCACCGTGCCCATCTTCTCCAGCGAGCTGCAATCTTCACCACCGTGCTGCCATCTTCACCACCGTGCTGCCATCTTCACCACCGTGCTGCCATCTTCACCACCGTGCTGCCATCTTCACCACCGTGCTGCCATCTTCACCACCGTGCTGCCATCTTCACCACCGTGCTGCCATCTTCACCACCGTGCTGCCATCTTCACCACCGTGCTGCCATCTTCACCACCGTGCTGCCATCTTCACCACCGTGCTGCCATCTTCACCACCGTGCTGCCATCTTCACCACCGTGCTGCCATCTTCACCACCGTGCTGCCATCTTCACCACCGTGCTGCCATCTTCACCACCGTGCTGCCATCTTCACCACCGTGCTGCCATCTTCACCACCGTGCTGCCATCTTCACCACCGTGCTGCCATCTTCACCACCGTGCTGCCATCTTCACCACCGTGCTGCCATCTTCACCACCGTGCTGCCATCTTCACCACCGTGCTGCCATCTTCACCACCGTGCTGCCATCTTCACCACCGTGCTGCCATCTTCACCACCGTGCTGCCATCTTCACCACCGTGCTGCCATCTTCACCACCGTGCTGCCATCTTCACCACCGTGCTGCCATCTTCACCACCGTGCTGCCATCTTCACCACCGTGCTGCCATCTTCACCACCGTGCTGCCATCTTCACCACCGTGCTGCCATCTTCACCACCGTGCTGCCATCTTCACCACCGTGCTGCCATCTTCACCACCGTGCTGCCATCTTCACCACCGTGCTGCCATCTTCACCACCGTGCTGCCATCTTCACCACCGTGCTGCCATCTTCACCACCGTGCTGCCATCTTCACCACCGTGCTGCCATCTTCACCACCGTGCTGCCATCTTCACCACCGTGCTGCCATCTTCACCACCGCCATCTTCACCACCGTGCTGCCATCTTCACCACCGTGCTGCCATCTTCACCACCGTGCTGCCATCTTCACCACCGTGCTGCCATCTTCACCACCGTGCTGCCATCTTCACCACCGTGCTGCCATCTTCACCACCGTGCTGCCATCTTCACCACCGTGCTGCCATCTTCACCACCGTGCTGCCATCTTCACCACCGTGCTGCCATCTTCACCACCGTGCTGCCATCTTCACCACCGTGCTCGCAACTTCACCACCGCGCAGCCATCTTCACCACCGTGCTGCCATCTTCACCACCGTGCTGCCATCTTCACCACCGTGCTGCCATCTTCACCACCGTGCTGCCATCTTCACCACCGTGCTGCCATCTTCACCACCGTGCTGCCATCTTCACCACCGTGCTGCCATCTTGCTGCCATCTTCACCACCGTGCTGCCATCTTCACCACCGTGCTGCCATCTTCACCACCGTGCTGCCATCTTCACCACCGTGCTGCCATCTTCACCACCGTGCTGCCATCTTCACCACCGTGCTGCCATCTTCACCACCGTGCTGCCATCTTCACCACCGTGCTGCCATCTTCACCACCGTGCTGCCATCTTCACCACCGTGCTGCCATCTTCACCACCGTGCTGCCATCTTCACCACCGTGCTGCCATCTTCACCACCGTGCTGCCATCTTCACCACCGTGCTGCCATCTTCACCACCGTGCTGCCATCTTCACCACCGTGCTGCCATCTTCACCACCGTGCTGCCATCTTCACCACCGTGCTGCCATCTTCACCACCGTGCTGCCATCTTCACCACCGTGCTGCCATCTTCACCACCGTGCTGCCATCTTCACCACCGTGCTGCCATCTTCACCACCGTGCTGCCATCTTCACCACCGTGCTGCCATCTTCACCACCGTGCTGCCATCTTCACCACCGTGCTGCCATCTTCACCACCGTGCTGCCATCTTCACCACCGTGCTGCCATCTTCACCACCGTGCTGCCATCTTCACCACCGTGCTGCCATCTTCACCACCGTGCTGCCATCTTCACCACCGTGCTGCCATCTTCACCACCGTGCTGCCATCTTCACCACCGTGCTGCCATCTTCACCACCGTGCTGCCATCTTCACCACCGTGCTGCCATCTTCACCACCGTGCTGCCATCTTCACCACCGTGCTGCCATCTTCACCACCGTGATGCCATCTTCACCACCGTGCTGCCATCTTCACCACCGTGCTGCCATCTTGCTGCCATCTTCACCGTGCTGCCATCTTCACCACCGTGCTGCCATCTTCACCACCGTGCTGCCATCTTCACCACCGTGCTGCCATCTTCACCACCGTGCTGCCATCTTCACCACCGTGCTGCCATCTTCACCACCGTGCTGCCATCTTCACCACCGTGCTGCCATCTTCACCACCGTGCTGCCATCTTCACCACCGTGCTGCCATCTTCACCACCGTGCTGCCATCTTCACCACCGTGCTGCCATCTTCACCACCGTGCTGCCATCTTCACCACCGTGCTGCCATCTTCACCACCGTGCTGCCATCTTCACCACCGTGCTGCCATCTTCACCTCCGTGCTGCCATCTTCACCACCGTGCTGCCCGCTTCACCACCGCTGCCATCTTCACCACCGTTCTGCAATCTTCACCACTGTGCTGCCATCTTCACCTCCGTGCTGCCATCTTCACCACCGTGCTGCTATCTTCACCACCGTGCTGCCATCTTTACCACCGTGCTGCCATCTTCACCTCCGTGCTGCCATCTTCACCACCGTGCTGCCATCTTCACCACCGTGCTGCCATCTTCACCACCGTGCTGCCATCTTCACCTCCGTGCTGCCATCTTCACCACCGTGCTGCCATCTTCACCACCGTGCTGCCATCTTCACCACCGTGCTGCCATCTTCACCACCGTGCTGCCATCTTCACCTCCGTGCTGCCATCTCCACCACCTAGCTGCCATCTACACCACCGTGCTGCCATCTTCACCACCGTGCTGCCATCTTCACCACCGTGCTGCCATCTTCACCACCGTGCTGCCATCTTCACCACCGTGCTGCCATCTTCACCACCGTGCTGCCATCTTCACCACCGTGCTGCCATCTTCACCACCGTGCTGCCATCTTCACCACCGTGCTGCCATCTTCACCACCGTGCTGCCATCTTCACCACCGTGCTGCCATCTTCACCACCGTGCTGCCATCTTCACCACCGTGCTGCCATCTTCACCACCGTGCTGCCATCTTCACCACCGTGCTGCCATCTTCACCACCGTGCTGCCATCTTCACCACCGTGCTGCCATCTTCACCACCGTGCTGCCATCTTCACCTCCGTGCTGCCATCTTCACCACCGTGCTGCCATCTACACCACCGTGCTGCCATCTTCACCACCGTGCTGCCATCTCCACCACCTAGCTGCCATCTACACCACCGCGTTGCCATCTTCACCACCGTGCTGCCATCTTCACCACCGTGCTGCCATCTTCACCACCGTGCTGCCATCTTCACCACCGTGCTGCCATCTTCACCTCCGTGCTGCCATCTTCACCACCGTGCTGCCATCTTCACCACCGTGCTGCCATCTTCACCTCCGTGCTGCCATCTTCACCACCGTGCTGCCATCTACACCACCGTGCTGCCATCTTCACCACCGTGCTGCCATCTCCACCACCTAGCTGCCATCTACACCACCGCGTTGCCATCTGTCTCACTCTCCCTCTCATACTACACCCTCTGCTCTAGTCTCCTCTCCTTTCCTTCTCTCTCTCCACCTCCACTTCCACTCCCTCCTTCCACTACCACTCCATATCCTTCCTAGTTCACCTCTATATTAATACCAACATTTCCTCCCTGGTCATCTCCCTTTGTTACAGTAGTAGTTTCTCTCTCAGTGACGACCAGGCAATTCCATGTTGAAACTCACACACCTGTCTGAGTGACTTCACTCACTGTGACGCTCTCTGCTACGTCACTCTCCGTCTAGCACTCACTGTGACGCTCTCTGCTACGTCACTCTGTCTACGGCTTCCCGTCAATACAGTGCTCATTTCACGTAAAGACGTCGTAGTTATACGTCGCATAGAGTGAAGAGTGAAAGTGAGAGTAAGAGTGAGTGAGAGTGAGAGTGAGAGTGAGAGTGAGAGAGTGAGAGTGAGAGTAAGAGTGAGTGAGAGTGAGAGAGTGAGAGTGAGAGAGAAAGTGAGAGAATCTGAGAGTGAGAGAGAGAGAGAGAGAGAGAGAGAGAGAGAGAGAGAGAGAGAGAGAGAAAGAAAGAGAGAGAGAGAGAAAGAGAGAGAGAGAGGTTCACCACTTCTCTCAAACTTTCGTAACATCTGGCATGTCCATTTTTTTTCTATCGAGAGAAGAAATAAATTAATAAATAGTTTACAATAACCATTTTTTTTGTACATATAATTCGGAAAAGTTTCTTCCCCTAATTTCTCGTTTCACACACAAAAAAAAATACCAGAAGAAAACATTTGCTGAAGACTTTAACTAGAAATTTTTTTTAGGGATTTCTTGAAGATTTTCGTAAGGACACGTGTTTTTTCCCTATATTGTTGCTGCTAAAACTTTTTTTCCCCGCCGCAGATGATTTCTGCGTAAACTCTCCCGCGTAAACTCTCCCGCGTAAACTCTCCCGCGTAAACTCTCCAGCATAAAAGATTCCCTCCTGATATCTCTCGTGGAAATGTCTCTCTTTTTTTCCTTTTTTTTATTTTGTCTGTGAGGGGAGAGGGGAGGGGAGGGGTAGTGTGAGGGGAGGGGTGAGGGCTGAGGTGAAGGGGGAGTTAAGGGGTGGGAGTATTGGTGAGGAGGCTGGCACTACATCAAGGCAACACTACACACAACACAGTGTTTAACATTAGTCTCAGCAAAGCAACACTACACACAACACAGTGTTTAACATTAGTCTCAGCAAGGCAACACTACACACAACACAGTAGGTCAAGCATGCAGGAAAATCACTAACTCTGCACCGTGATCAACCCGTAAAACAAACCTCAAAGGCAGGCTGATGTACCACGTAGTTTTCGACAGTCTGGAACCGGAAACATTAGCGCCTCGTGCAGAGAATCTTTCTTGCTTGTAAACAACAATAAAGAAAAAGGTCAGCATTGCGAGAGAGTGAATTAATGAAGCAGTGAAGATGTTGCAACCCCTGAATGGGTTACAATGATTATTATGTATATATATAATGTATATTACCTTTTCATTTAATTTTATATTGCTTATATTTGCGATAATAACTAAATCGTAAATGTATGACTTTATATTGTTATTTGACTTATGTTGTTAGGATGTACATAATATGTGCTCAGTTCAAGTCTTGATTGTCAAACTACTGTAATTATCGCTTGTCGCTCGTTATACTGCCGGCTTCTGAGCTGTGCTGTCCACGGGGCTATCACGTGATCGAGGGGGGGGAGGGGTGTCCTCACCTCTCGTGAAGTATTCAGTCTGCTCTAGACTCGCTTGGTGGTTGGACAGATTGTCTGTCTCATTATTCTTGTTAGTTCTGTAGAACTCTGTTCACAGAACATTGTATAGACTTCGTGATTTTCGACGTTGTACTGAGGTTGTGTGTCGCTTAGACACTCTGAACATCTCAGGTCCTTAGCTATAGCTTCTGACCTAATTTTGTACTGGTTTCTGTATATTGTCACAGTCAGGGTTTTTTCTATGCTGAACTTAGATTCAGTAGTATGGGAGTTTTGTAACTTTTGTGGAGGATCTGCTGATGGTCCCTACTTAGTGTCGTTATATTATCTCCTTTATCCTGATTGTGTCGCAGTCGCTTGTTATATGGCTATTGGGCTTAGCATTCTTTTCATTGTTCAAGCAGACTGTTCTGGTTGCCAGTCGGTAAAGAAGTTAGTTTATTAGAGGACTTTGTCAGTCACTTGTTTAAGTCTAGTCGAGTCGTGAGACATAGTGAACTACTTAGAGCACTTACACGCATACACAAACTTACTTGTACATATTTGTAATATCTTATTAAATGTTAATGTACCAGACGGTACTTAAGAATTATAAATGTGATATGTGCTTTCAGCACAATAATATTGAACTCGAGAGATTGATTTTATTTTGATTGCTGTGATTAATTTAATTTGATAATATACCTCTAGACTTAATAAATTTATTAAATTTTAATTTCTCTAGTTAGTAGCCTACCAGTTGTAATCCTGAAGCACTATTGAATAATACTGAATTTTAATGGATAATTGGACAAGGATATTGACTACTTGTTACGAAAACCCAGTAACAGGCTGGATGCTAGAAGGGCAGTCCTTTCTAGTATTCACTGGAGATCTCTAAGCTTTTAGAATCGCGTTTTTTGTAACAAATGGGGGCCTGTCCCGGAGGCTCTTGATCCAAGGTGATGGAGAAATTGTCCAGTTTGACATACTAGTACTTCTATGATCAAACACTTTGAGTACTTTCCTAATCTGAAGACTTTGAGTTTAGTCTTGTACAACATACCAGGTGGATGTATGTACCTGACTGAGTCTCTTGATCCAAGGAGATGGAAATACTGTTTATGAGCTCTAGCTCTAAGACAAGCAACACTAAAATTCCTATTAGGATTATAGTTTCCCATAATCACTCTCTCGCAGTACAATTATTTTCGTGATGTATGCCAAAGTGAAAGAGTTAATTGATACTCTGACTTTGTCTGAGTTAAGTACATTAAAGCTTCAGACGTGTTGGCAAGTAGCCAAATATCTCGGTGTGACGTATAACAGGAATTACACCGCAGAAACTGTCAGAGCATTAATTAAAGATATATTGTTTCCTGCTCATACAGATATGTATGATTATGATTCAGATTCAGAAAGCCTAGTGTCACAATTAGGAAGTATGACTTTATTTGATGAAGAAGAAAGAGCAACTAAGGCAGAAGTGTCTGAGCCTAATGAACCTCCGCTCACACCTTCCCGCCTCACTGACACAATAGTACAGAGTGTAGCTGGTTGGATGACTCAGCCTAATACTAGTACAGTGTATGCTGCACCTGTATCTACTTATCCTAGACCAGATCTAGACTCTCTAGAGACGGCTGGACGAGGTGTCCGACCTAAGGACCGTCCAGACCATGTTAATTTCCCTACTCCTCCATTACCCACTGGTCCTATCTCTCAGGAACAGTTTGAGAGGTTTGAACGCCTCCTTATGTTGCAGACTGCACAAATAGAGGCACAGAGGAAATCGAACGAAGAAGATTTCCAAAGAGAAAATGTTCGTCTGTTAAGACAACAGACTGATAGATCACAGGACACATTTAATGTGCAGAAAGCTGCATCTATGGTTCCTAAGTTTTTTGAAAGTGACTTAAACACATATTTTGATGTGTTTGAGAACCAGGCACGTGTGTGAATTGGCCACGTAAGCACTGGGCAACATTGTTGCATACTGCTTTGACGGGAAGAGCTCAAACCTGTACTGCAGCTTTGCCATTTACCAAGTACATTAGTTATGACGCTGTCAAACAAACAATTCTAGAGACGTATAATTTGTTACCTGTAAGTTATCAAAGAGCATTTCGTACGTTACAACGACGACAAGATCAAACTTGTGTAGAGTTTGCTCGTGAGAAAAAAGTTGCATTTCAGAGGTGGTGTAGGTCTGCCAAGTGTAACAACTACGACAGTCTTGTTCAGTTGTTACTACATGAAGAGTTTAACAACTGTATGCCTGCTGACATACAAGAATATCTGATCGATCATACTACCTCGGATATTCTGGAAACTGCAGCATTAGCAGACAATTACGAGATTTCTCACAAACTTGTACGTACTAAAAAACAGAGAAACAAGGTAACTAAAAATTGTCCTAGAAGTTGGCAACCTAAATCAGCTGCTCATTGCCGGCCTGATGTACCTGCTACTGTAACTTCTCGTACCTTTACCAGGAAAACTCACAATCCTGAATCTGTCTCTGTGGCTAGACAGAAATCTGATATCGAGAAGAAAGTTAAATGTACCTATTGTAACAGAAAAGGACATACTAGAGAGTATTGCTATAAGTTAGAAAGAGATACGAGAAGCAGTCGTGCGGCTGGCGCCCCCACTCAAGTCGTATCCTCTTCCGAGCAACAAAGACACCAAAATCCTAGCAATACCTCTGAACCTACTGTTTTAGATAATGTTACTCAGGATAGATGACTAGCGTCAGAAAGTGTATCTGACGAAAAGATTCGTTCAGCGATGAGTCCTTACTTTTCAAGAGGCAGAATAGGATTTGACGAATCACATCTAACTGAGATAGTTACTTTCAGAGACACTGGCAGTTATCTCACGTTATTAAGAGAAGATGTACTGCCCATAACTGACGATACCTATTGCAAGATAGATGTATTGTTAGAAGCCTATGGAGGGGCTGTTATAAAAGTGCCTCTGCACAAAGTTTACATTGAAACAAGCTATTATACTGGTTATATTTCAGTGGGTATATCCAGTGGTGTATTTCCCATCAGGTCAGTGGACTTGTTGATAGGGAACGATATCCTTCATGCTGGTATATGTAAAGAACCACTTGTGATTGATAATAACACTGATGATAATTATGCCATTGAAGCTTGTAGAGAGAAACCTATTTTATTTCCTCTCAGCGCAATTACTAGAGCTATGTCAAAGATTCAACAACCATCCTTGTCTCCTGTTGAGTTAGTGAATGACAATGATTTGGGCTTGAATATGTTGTTTAGTGACGCTCTGCGCCCAGGATCATTAACACTGACTCTCCCTGGTCATCAACCTAGTCAGGACACAACTGACGTTAAATTTCTAACTCATGATGATTTAATCAAGGATCAGTTTGTTGATCAGTCACTTGAAAGACTGAGAGATATAGCAGTTACTGAGAGTGAAGCAAAGGATCTCGATAATTGTTACTATTATAGTAACGGTGTACTGATGGAGAAAAATACATGTAAGTTGTCAGCTGATAGTGTTTCCACCACAGTCAAGCATTTCGTAGTGTTACCAGTTACATTTCGTGAACAAGCCATTGATTTTGCTCACAATAGTCCCATAGGAGGACATTTGGGTGTCAAGAAGACACTCGGTAAACTGGCAAAACATTTTACTTGGCCAAAGATGAAGGAAACAGTAGCTGATCATGTGCGACGTTGCCACATGTGTCAAGTGACAGGCAAGCCAGCGCACTCACCTCCACCTGCGCCTCTCATTCCTATCACCGTGCATGGTGAACCATTCTCACGTCTTATTATTGATTGTGTTGGTCCTTTGCCTAGAACCAAACTAGGAAACCAATACTTATTTACTATTATGGACGCTGCAACACGCTATCCCGAAGCTATTCCTATGAGAAAAATTAATGCTCGTGCTATTGTGAGAGCGCTGATGAAATTTTTCTCCCAGGTTGGATTGTCACGAGAGATACAATCAGATCAGGGAACTAACTTCACTTCTAAGATCTTTCGAGAAGCATTATCCCACCTAGGAATAAAGTCTGTACTTTCAACCAGTTATCATCCACAGTCACAAGGTGCTCTAGAGAGATTTCATCAGACATTGAAGTCTATGATGAGAGCTTATTGTGAGCATTTTTCTAGAGACTGGGATGAGGGTATACCTTTTCTTCTGTTCGCTATGAGAGAAAGTGAGCAAGAAAGTCTCGGATTTAGTCCGTTTGAATTAATATTCGGACACCAAGTGCGTGGTCCTCTCGCAGTGTTAAAAGACGTGTGGACAGGAAAATCAAATCCATCATTGAGTACTTCACCTTCATTAATGCAGCAACATTCGACAGCCGCTAGAGAGCTAGCTTCGAAAAACCTAGTTTCAGCCCAAGCTAGAATGAAGCAACATTATGACAAGCGTGCTGTCTCTCGTTCTTTTAAAGCAGGAGATAAGGTGATGGCTCGGAAATTAGTACCAGGTCATGCTCTACAAGCCAGGTATGATGGTCCCCTGGAAGTAGTGAAAAAGCTTAGCGACGTAAATTATTTGGTACGTACGCCTGGGAAAAAGAAATCTAATCATGTGTACCATGTTAACCAGCTTAAGGCATACTACGCTAGCCCTCTACCTACTACTTCTATTCTTCCTAGGACAGAGGAAGAAAACGTCAGTCTACCTGACATCTCTAGAGGTATAGAGGTTCGTTTAGAAAATTCAGTGACTACAATCACTAGACGATTTTCTTAGTAACCTTGGGAGTGATAAATCTGGTGATATTAAAAACATGATTTTGCATTTCCCTGAATTGTTCGGTGATGTTCCTAAACGTTGTACTCTGGGTGTACATGACGTTGATGTACAGGGAGCATCACCCATTAAGCAATCACCATATAGGATGAGTCCAACGAAGCATAAAGCATTGAGAGAAGAGGTTGATTTTCTGTTATCTCACGGACTTATTGAACGCAGTAAAAGTCCATGGGCATCTCCCTGTATTTTAGTGCCTAAACCTGACGGTAGTTTCAGGATGTGCACTGATTACAGGAAAGTGAACTCTGTCACCTTGCCTGATGGTTATCCTCTACCTCGCATTGACGACCTTATTGATCGTGTGTCAGGAGCCCAGTTTGTCAGCCGTTTAGATCTCTTACGAGGCTATTATCAAGTCCCGCTTACTGAACGTGCTCAAGAAATATCTGCTTTTACTGTTCAAGATGGATTGTTTAACTACCTCGTCACCCCCTTCGGCCTATGTAACGCGGCTTCTTCATTCCAACGTATAATGAACGAGTTGACCCACAACTTAGAAGGAGTAGAAGCCTACCTTGACGACTTAGTGGTGTACAGTGACGAGTGGGAACAGCACTTGACGCGTCTCAGAGCATTGTTTGAGAGATGAGAGACTGGCGCACTACAACTTCACTGTTAACTTAGCTAAATGTAGTTTTGGTCAAGCCAAGATTACCTATCTAGGCTTTTGTATCGGCCAAGGTGAGGTTGCTCCTATTGAGGCTAAGGTTCGTGCGATTTCTGAATTTCCAGTGCCACAGGATAGGAAAGGAGTACAGAGATTCCTGGGTATGGCAGGATATTATCGCAGGTTCTGACCAAACTTTTCTCAGATTGCAGCTTCGCTCACTGAGCTTACTAGTAGCAAAGTTCAGTTCACCTGGACTAGAGATTGTTCAGACTTGTTCAAAAGGTTGAAGCGCTTGCTATCCTCTGCTCCTGTGTTGAAAAGTCCTAATTTCAATCTTCCCTTCTTTTTACATATAGATGCGAGTGGTTATGCAGTGGGCGCTGTGCTGCTCCAACAGTCAACTTCCACTGATATTCTCCATCCTATATGTTACTATTCATCTAAGCTTAAACGACACCAGAAAAATTATGCCACTATTGAGAAAGAGGCTCTAGCTCTTGTGGTGTCCTTGGAACATTTTGACGTGTATTTGGGCACTTCCCCATTTAAAATTAACGTTTTTTCAGACCACAATCCACTCACCTACATAAACACTATGAAAAGTAAAAATGCTAGGATCATGAGGTGGGCTCTCAATCCAACCTTATTCTATTAGTATAAAACACATAAGTGGTCATTATAATGTAATTGCTGACGCTCTGTCTCGTCCTTAATAATTATCAGCTACATTAAATTAACATAATTTTAATGCCCAAATACCTTTTGTTACTTGCTATGTCAAATTCAGTAAAGTAACTTAATCCCTCCAGCCCATATTAACTATGTATACTCATGTCATGTCTAATTATTATATTTATATATTCACAGTATTGTGTGTAAGGAGACATAAGCTGAGTGTTGAGTGGGTAGTGTCGTGTGGGCGATGTACTGCGTGACGCAACACTGTCCTGCCGCAGACCCCCC
>NC_091296.1:61116384-61118884 GCF_038502225.1 Cherax quadricarinatus
TCCATCAGTGTTGGAGGGGGCACCGCCCCCACCAGTGGTGGTGAAGCCTCCTCCATCAATGTTGGAGGGGGCACCGCCCCCACAAGTGGTGGTGAAGCCTCCTCCATCAGTGTTGGAGGGGGCACCGCCCCCACCAGTGGTGGTGAAGGCTACTCTATCAGTGTTGGAGGGGGCACCGCCCCCACCAGTGGTGGTGAAGCCTCCTCCATCAATGTTGGAGGGGGCACCGCCCCCACAAGTGGTGGTGAAGCCTCCTCCATCAGTGTTGGAGGGGGCACCGCCCCCACCAGTGGTGGTGAAGCTTCCTCCATCAGTGTTGGAGGGGGCACCGCCCCCACCAGTGGTGGTGAAGCCTCCTCCATCAGTGTTGGAGGAAGCACCGCCCCCACCAGTGGTAGTGAAGCCTCCTCCATCAGTGTTGGAGGGGGCACCGCCCCCACCAGTGGTGGTGAAGCCTCCTCCATCAGTGTTGGAGGGGGCACCGCCCCCACCAGTGGTGGTGAAGCCTCCATCAGTGTTGGAGGGGGTACCGCCCCCACCAGTGGTGGTGAAGCCTCCTCCATCAGTGTTGGAGGGGGTACCGCCCCCACCAGTGGTGGTGAAGCCTCCTCCATCAGTGTTGGAGGGGGCACCGCCCCCACCAGTGGTGGTGAAGCCTCCTCCATCAGTGTTGGAGGGGGTACCGCCCCCACCAGTGGTGGTGAAGCCTCCTCCATCAGTGTTGGAGGGGGCACCGCCCCCACCAGTGGTGGTGAAGCCTCCATCAGTGTTGGAGGGGGTACCGCCCCCACCAGTGGTGGTGAAGCCTCCTCCATCAGTGTTGGAGGGGGTACCGCCCCCACCAGTGGTGGTGAAGCCTCCTCCATCAGTGTTGGAGGGGGTACCGCCCCCACCAGTGGTGGTGAAGCCTCCTCCATCAGTGTTGGAGGGGGTACCGCCCCCACCAGTGGTGGTGAAGCCTCCTCCATCAGTGTTGGAGGGGGCACCGCCCCCACCAGTGGTGGTGGTGTTGGCAGTCATAAAGTCACACCTTGGAAAATTCCATTTTCTTTTATTTTAGCGAATACTTTGTCAGTCACATTTTCCTGTGGTGTGGCTGTGGTGTGACTGTGGTGTGACTGTGGTGTGGCTGTGGTGTGACTGTGGTGTGACTGTGGTGTGGCTGTGGTGTGACTGTGGTGTGGCTGTAATGTGACTGTGGTGTGGCTGTGGTGTGGCTGTAGTGTGACTGTGTGACTGTGGTGTGGCTGTAGTGTGGCTGTGGTGTGACTGTGGTGTGGCTGTAGTGTGACTGTGGTGTGGCTGTGGTGTGGCTGTAGTGTGACTGTGGTGTGGTTGTGGTGTGGCTGTAGTGTGACTGTGGTGTGGCTGTAGTGTGACTGTGGTGTGGCTGTGGTGTGGCTGTAGTGTGACTGTGGTGTGGCTGTGGTGTGGCTGTAGTGTGACTGTGGTGTGGCTGTGGTGTGACTGTGGTGTGACTGTGGTGTGGCTGTGGTGTGACTGTGGTGTGGCTGTAGTGTGACTGTGGTGTGGCTGTGGTGTGGCTGTAGTGTGACTGTGTGACTGTGGTGTGGCTGTAGTGTGGCTGTGGTGTGACTGTGGTGTGGCTGTAGTGTGACTGTGGTGTGGCTGTGGTGTGGCTGTAGTGTGACTGTGGTGTGGCTGTGGTGTGGCTGTGGTGTGGCTGTAGTGTGACTGTGGTGTGGCTGTGGTGTGGCTCTAGTGTGACTGTGGTGTGGCTGTAGTGTGACTGTGGTGTGGCTGTAGTGTGGCTGTGGTGTGGCTGTAGTGTGACTGTGGTGTGGCTGTAGTGTAGCTGTGGTGTGGCTGTGGTGTGGCTGTAGTGTGACTGTGATGTGGCTGTAGTGTGACTGTGGTGTGGCTGTTGTGTGGCTGTAGTGTGGCTGTGGTATGACTGTGGTGTGGCTGTGACTGTGTGGCTGTGGTGTGGCTGTAGTGTGGCTGTGGTGTGACTGGTGTGGCTGTAGTGTGACTGTGGTGTGGCTGTGGTGTGGCTGTAGGGTGACTGTGGTGTGGCTGTGGTGTGGCTGTGGTGTGGCTGCAGTGTGACTGTGGTGTGGCTGTGGTGTGGCTGTAGTGTGACTGTGGTGTGGCTGTGGTGTGGCTGTAGTGTGACTGCGGTGTGGCTGTAGTGTGACTGTGGTGTGGCTGTAGTGTGGCTGTGGTGTGGCTGTAGTGTGACTGTGGTGTGGTTGTAGTGTAGCTGTGGTGTGGCTGTGGTGTGGCTGTAGTGTGACTGTGGTGTGGCTGTAGTGTGACTGTGGTGTGGCTATTGTGTGGCTGTAGTGTGGCTGTAGTGTGGCTGTGGTATGACTGTGGTGTGGCTGTGTTGTTTCTGTACTGTGGCTGTGGTATGGCTGTGGTGTTTCTGTAGTGTGGCTGTGGTATGACTGTGGTGTGGCTGTGGTGTTTCTGTAGTGTGGCTGTGGCATAGCTGTGGTCTTTCTGTAGTGTGGCTGTAGTATGGCTGTGGTGTGGC
>NC_091296.1:61123884-61128884 GCF_038502225.1 Cherax quadricarinatus
TCTTCTACATAACCTTGCTTACTAAGCAAGTGGCACTGGTCTATAGTTCAGCGCCACCTGTCTGTACTATTTTTTTTTTACATATTGGGACTACATTTACTGTTCTCCAGACCTCTGGCAGCTACCTTGTTTCAAATGACTTGTTGAAGATCGCTGCTACAGGTTCACACAGTTCCTCTGCTCTCTCTCTCTCTCTCTCTCTCTCTCTCTCTCTGTCTCTCTCTCTCTCTCTCTCTCTCTCTCTCTCTCTCTCTCTCTCTCTCTCTCTCAGAGCTCACAAAGAGTTGTTGTCAGGTCCCATTCCTTTCAAGGTATCTAGCTCACTCGGTAGTTTCTTCACCTCTTCTGCTGTTGTGTGTATTGTGTCCAGTACCCGTGCTTGCACTCTTCCACTTCGACTCTCTGGCACTGTTCCTGATTCCATTGAGAATATCTCAGAAATCTTTTGTTTAGCTCCTCACAAACTTCATGGTGTGTATGTGTGTGTGTGTGTGTGTGTGTGTGTATGTGTGTGTGGGTGTCCACACACACACACACACACACACACACACAGTCTCAGTCACTAAATATTTAAGGATATTGTTTTCATTTATTCTGTTTGAGTGTTCCAGAAACTTTATTACAGATTACTAATTTTTATCTGAGTGGCTGGAGTGTTTCAATGGTTTTTTTCAGGAGGTAAAGTTTTGGCTGGGTGTTTGTCTGTAAAAAATACTCTTGCAATTAACAAATGAATAGATTACGATTGTTTGAGTAAAACAATGTTGTGTTTTACGCACATAAGCGAGCGCCTGTATGTGCGTTTTTACGTGAAGCGCATGTGTGTACTCACCTGGTTATGGTTGCAGGGGTCGATTCACAGCTCCTGGCCCTGCCTCTTCACTGGCCGCTACTCGATCACTCTTTCCGCTCCATGAGCTTTATCATACCTCTTCTTAAAGCTATGTGTGGATCCTGCCTCCACTACATCACTGTCCAGGTTGTTCCAGTTCCTGACAACTCTATGACTGAAGAAATACTTCTTAACATCCCTGTGATTCATCTGAGTCTTTAACTTCCAACTGTGACCTCTGGAACATCCTGTCTCTGCCCGTCTTGTCGATTCCTCTCAGTATTTTATATATCGTTATCATGTCCCCGTATCCCTTCTGTCTTCCAGTGTTGTCAGGTAGAATTCCCTTAACTTCTCCTCGTAGGGCATGCCCCTTAGCTCCGGGACTAGTCTAGTTGCAAACCTTTGCACTTTCTCTAATTTAGTGACGTGCTTGACCAGGTGTGAGCTCCAAACTGGTGCTACATACTCCAGTATGGACCTAATGTACACGGTGTATAGTATAGTGAACGATTCCTTACTGAGGTGTCGAAATGTTAGTGTTAAGTTTGCTAGGTTTCCATGTGCCTCACCAGTTAATTGGTTGATGCGCCCCTCAGGAGATATGTTCGGTATTATACTCACTCTAAGATCCTTTTCCGTGAGTGAGGTTTGTAGTCTTTGTCCCCCTAACACCTTTGGTCCCACACCTCGGTGTATGTACACTGAGAGAGACACACCTCGGTGTATGTACACTGAGAGAGACACACCTCGGTGTATGTACACTGAGAGAGACACACCTCGGTGTATGTACACTGAGAGAGACACACCTCGGTGTATGTACACTGAGAGAGACACACCTCGGTGTATGTACACTGAGAGAGACACACCTCGGTGTATGTACACTGAGAGAGACACCTCGGTGTATGTACACTGAGAGAGACACACCTCGGTGTATGTACACTGAGAGAGACACACCTCGGTGTATGTACACTGAGAGAGACACACCTCGGTGTATGTACACTGAGAGAGACACACCTCGGTGTATGTACACTGAGAGAGACACACCTCGGTGTATGTACACTGAGAGAGACACACCTCGGTGTAGGTACACTGAGAGAGACACACCTCGGTGTATGTACACTGAGAGAGACACACCTCGGTGTATGTACACTGAGAGAGACACACCTCGGTGTAGGTACACTGAGAGAGACACACCTCGGTGTATGTACACTGAGAGAGACACTTCGCTGTGTCTTAAATCGTCCAATTCTGAAATCCTCAGTTTTCTTTTATTTTTTCTTACATTCCTTTATTTTCCCTCATTTTCTTTATTTTCCCTTATTTTTCGCTTTTTCATTTGTTTTCCCTTATTTTCAATTTTTCATTTATTTTAATTTATCTTATTTTCTTTTATTTTCCCTGATTTTTCCTTATATGTTCTCTATTTTTCATTTTTCTTTATTTTCTCTAATTTATCCGTATTTTCCTTTTCCTTTATTTTTCTGTAATTTTCCTTATTTTCCTTTAATTTTTATTTATTTTTCTTTTATATTTTCTTTATTTTTTTATTTTTTCTCTTATTTTCCTTTTGTAATTCTCTTTCTTAATTTCCCCTATCTTTATTAATTTTAACTTAATTTTCCTTTTAATTTCCCTTATTTCATTTATTTCCCCATTATCTTTCTTTATTTTTCATTTTCATATATTTTTTTTTATTTTTTTTTTAAATTTTCTCTACTTTTTTCCATTATTTTATTTCTTCCCATTTTTCTTTTATTTTCCCTATTTCCTTTTATTTTTTTTAATTAGGTTCTATTATTTTTCCTTTTTTTAACTTATTTTTTCCATTTATTTTCCTTTATTTTTATATAATTTTCTTTATTTTCCCTTTTTTCATTATTTTCCACTATTTCTTTTAGATTCCTTTACTGTTCTTTATTTTTCTTTCTTTTCACTTTATTTTTCGCCCTCATGACGTCATCTGTCGTCGGAAAACTTATTTAAGTTTTCATCCCGGAGATAAAGTTTTCAGGCAGAACTTTAAAACTTGTGTAAACTTATAATAAAAACTCTGAAAGAAATGAAAGTTCTGATGTTTCATTTGGTGGAGTATAGTGGTTCATTACAGTGTAGTGGTTCATTACAGTGTAGTGGTTCATTACAGTGTAGTGGTTCATTACAGTGTAGTGGTTCATTACAGTGTAGTGGTTCATTACAGTATAGTGGTTCATTACAGTGTAGTGGTTCATTACAGTGTAGTGGTTCATTACAGTGTAGTGGTTCATTACAGTGTAGTGGTTCATTACAGTGTAGTGGTTCATTACAGTGTAGTGGTTCATTACAGTGTAGTGGTTCATTACAGTGTAGTGGTTCATTACAGTGTAGTGGTTCATTACAGTATAGTGGTTCATTACAGTATAGTGGTTCATTACAGTGTAGTGGTTCATTACAGTGTAGTGGTTCATTACAGTGTAGTGGTTCATTACAGTGTAGTGGTTCATTACAGTATAGTGGTTCATTACAGTTAGTGGTTCATTACAGTGTAGTGGTTCATTACAGTGTAGTGGTTCATTACAGTGTAGTGGTTCATTACAGTGTAGTGGTTCATTACAGTGTGGTTCAGTGTAGTCATTACAGTGTAGTGGTTCATTACAGTGTCGTGGTTCATTACAGTGTAGTGGTTCATTACAGTGTAGTGGTTCATTACAGTGTAGTGGTTCATTACAGTGTAGTGGTTCATTACAGTGTAGTGGTTCATTACAGTGTAGTGGTTCATTACAGTGTAGTGGTTCATTACAGTGTAGTGGTTCATTACAGTGTAGTGGTTCATTACAGTGTAGTGGTTCATTACAGTGTAGTGGTTCATTACAGTGTTGTGGTTCATTACAGTGTAGTGGTTCATTACAGTGTAGTGGTTCATTACAGTGTAGTGGTTCATTACAGTGTAGTGGTTCATTACAGTGTAGTGGTTCATTACAGTGTAGTGGTTCATTACAGTGTAGTGGTTCATTACAGTAGTTACAGTGTAGTGGTTCATTACAGTGTAGTGGTTCATTACAGTGTAGTGGTTCATTACAGTGTAGTGGTTCATTACAGTGTAGTGGTTCATTACAGTGTAGTGGTTCATTACAGTGTAGTGGTTCATTACAGTGTAGTGGTTCATTACAGTGTAGTGGTTCATTACAGTGTAGTGGTTCATTACAGTGTAGTGGTTCATTACAGTGTAGTGGTTCATTACAGTATAGTGGTTCATTACAGTGTAGTGGTTCATTACAGTGTAGTGGTTCATTACAGTGTAGTGGTTCATTACAGTGTAGTGGTTCATTACAGTGTAGTGGTTCATTACAGTGTAGTGGTTCATTACAGTGTAGTGGTTCATTACAGTGTAGTGGTTCGTTACAGTGGTTCATTACAGTGTAGTGGTTCATTACAGTGTAGTGGTTCATTACAGTGTAGTGGTTCATTACAGTGTAGTGGTTCATTACAGTGTAGTGGTTCATTACAGTGTAGTGGTTCATTACAGTGTAGTGGTTCATTACAGTGTAGTGGTTCATTACAGTGTAGTGGTTCATTACAGTGTAGTGGTTCATTACAGTGTAGTGGTTCATTACAGTGTAGTGGTTCATTACAGTGTAGTGGTTCATTACAGTGTAGTGGTTCATTACAGTGTAGTGGTTCATTACAGTGTAGTGGTTCATTACAGTGTAGTGGTTCATTACAGTGTAGTGGTTCATTACAGTGTAGTGGTTCATTGCAGTGTAGTGGTTCATTACAGTGTAGTGGTTCATTACAGTGTAGTGGTTCATTACAGTGTAGTGGTTCATTACAGTGTAGTGGTTCATTACAGTGTAGTGGTTCATTATAGTGTAGTGGTTCATTACAGTATAGTGGTTCATTACAGTGTAGTGGTTCATTACAGTGTAGTGGTTCATTACAGTGTAGTGGTTCATTACAGTGCAGTGGTTCAGTGTAGTGGTTCAGTGTAGTGGTTCAGTGTAGTGGTTCAGTGTAGTGGTTCAGTGTAGTGGTTCAGTGTAGTGGTTCAGTGTAGTGGTTCAGTGTAGTGGTTCAGTGTAGTGGTTCAGTGTAGTGGTTCAGTGTAGTGGTTCAGTGTAGTGGTTCAGTGTAGTGGTTCATTACAGTGTAGTGGTTCATTACAGTGTAGTGGTTCATTACAGTGTAGTGG
>NC_091296.1:61133884-61141384 GCF_038502225.1 Cherax quadricarinatus
TGACACGTAACTGGCTGATTACATATTTCTATTAACGAGCAGTTGTACAGGTATACCTAATAACGTGGGCACTAGGTATATATATATATATATATATATATATATATATATATATATATATATATATATATATATATATATATATATATATATATATATATATATCATGTGTGTGTGTGCAGCACGTAGTCCCTGTGTCAATTCACCTAGACACGCTCTAACTCAGACCTTTACTGTCATACTGAAAGAAGAACTGAAGCAAGCGCTCCTCGTTCTTTCTCTCATTTTTTTCTCTGCAGTCTCACACGCGAGCACTTAGGCAGGCGCGATTCTTTATTCCCCTTTGTTGTATGCTCGCGCATGCTTATGTGTATGTGTTTATATGTGTTGGTGGACGTATTTCTTCCTAATTATTGTCTACTATCCTTCTCAGTGTCGGTTAATATGCCATACTTGGAACTCTTCTACGCCTTTCCGATAATATTTCTATGATTCAGTTTTCTACTAATACCCTTTAACCCCTATCTATGTTATCCCGTAATCTTATGTGTCTGTCACTGTATGGTACAGTAACAGCTAAACGAGTTATATAACCATTCGCAACTGACGTAGAATGAAGTATTAGTAAGTAGACACTGGTCGACGTCACCAACATATCATGAAACCATCAGTGTCTACGCACCAATACTTCATACTACGTCAGCTGTGAATCGTTATATAGCTCGTTTAGCTGTTACTGTACCAGACAGTGACATACACACAAGATTACGGGATAACATAGGTAGGGGTTAAAGGGTATTAGTAGAAATTTGGATCATAGAAATATTATCGGAAAGGCATAGAAGATTCCCAAGTATGGCATATTAAGCGACACCGAGAAGGATAGTAGACAATATTTAGGAAGAGATACGTCTGAGCACCCCTGAGACCATTCGAGTACACCAGAAGATGACATTTAAATGGACAAAGAGCACATTATGTTCCTTTCTTTTATTAATTAAGAAGGTTACACAGAATAATAGCAGTCCATATATATAGTATCCAATGAGAAAATTATTTTCTCAAATCACATGACCTGTTACATGCGGCTAGAAAAAGCTTGGGGCTAGCTATTGTATCTTCTAACTTCATACTTGAGATCTCAAAAACCCTCCTACCCCATATGGAGAGTAGGGGGGTGGTGGTGGTGTGGGGCTGGCACCGACCGTTGGCCACATTCTGATAGAAGCTGCGGCCGGTGACACACCCGCACTACGCTACTCTGAGAAGACTCCCCTTGCTTTAGTTGCTCCCTTGCAACATTGCATAGCTCCTGATGATGCACTGAGAAGTGTGAAAGTACTTGAGCTAAAGATTTCCATCTCCAGTGGCTTGGCACATGTCAGGTGTGTGGAGAGTTTCGAACACGCAACAGGGATGGCCGCATTCGTGCACACAATGGGTGTGCAGGATCACATATGCCCCCAGCAGAGAGCAGCCCACAGCCTCCACAGGCAGATGACAATTCCAAAGGCAACCTCGTCACTTGCGATAACCTTCTGTTGGCATTCAAATCCACTGCTAGTAGTACACTATCCCACATTCCTAAAGCGGCTCGCCCATATGCAGCAGGGAAATTCATAGACCTTCTTAAGCGGGTGAATGGAGGTTCCACCAACTTAGAAGCCCGAGGCACCATCCAAGCATGGCGCAATCTACTCTTGTTCGGCAATGTCTGTCTTGCAGTTCCTGAAAGACGAGGCAAACTGCTAACCACGTCAGTTATCAAGGCAGTGCGCAACTACCCAAGAACGGATAACTGTGCCCCTCTGCCCCATCATCGCAGGAATCAAAGAGGTAGACCCAAGAAAAGTCCCACTGAAAACGAGAAAATTTGCGCACAGGTTAGCAAAAAAATCGAAGAAGGTAACACAGTGGGAGCAATAAGAATAATTACAAGTGACGACACTGTAGCCCCCAAGGATGAGACCACAGCCCAAGCACTAAGAGACAAGCATCCAACCAGGGACACCATAGCCATCAACGACAACCCTGAGGAAGACCCCATCACTGAACAATTAATTTTGCCAGAATCGGAAGTCTATAAGGCGATCGTGTCATTTCCAGCAGGATCTGCAGGAGGTTACACTGGAATTCGACCTCATCACCTCAAAGAGATGGTAAATCCAGTACTCGGTGAATCTGCATCAATTCTTCTCACCGAGTTAACAACTTTCGTCAACATTTGCCTGGCTGGGCGAATCCCAGAAGAAATTAAACCTTTCTTTTTTGGAGCCTCACTATGTGCTTTGAAGAAGAGGGATGGGGGAATCAGACCCATTGCAGTTGGAACACTCTTCGCAGTCTCGTTGCCAAAGCAGCAGTGAGAAACATTCGCCTAGAAGCTGCCACTTTACTCCAGCCACACCAACTGGGCTTTGGGGTCTCTCAAGGCAGTGAAGCTGCAGCTCATGCGGCAAGGGCCTACATCAGGGACCTACCAGAAGACAAGGCCATAGTCAAACTTGATTTTAGAAATGCCTTTAATATGGTGAAGAGAGATGCTGTTTTGCCAGCTGTTCGGGATCGGTTCCCCAGTCTTTTTCCCTTCATTTCAGCCGGCTACAGCAAACCCTCAATTCTTTTGTTTGGAGAACATGAAATTCAATCATCAGAGGGTGTTCAGCAGAGTGACCCACTCGCTCCACTTCTCTTCTGCTTGTCAGTAAGAGAACTAACTTCCAGTCTATGCAGTGAGCTCAATATCTGGTACCTGGATGACGGCACTCTGGCAGGTACTGAAGAGTCCCTGGTGGGGGACCTACAACTGGTGAAAACACAGGGAGAAGACTTGGGACTCATCTTCATTCCCTCCAAGTGTGAAATCATCACAGCGAATCAGGAAATAATCAATGCTGTGCGAAGAATCCTCCCGGAAGTCTCAACTACCACTCCGTCCAACAGTACCCTCTTGGGGGCACCACTGGGTCACCAGGCCATCGACACTGTCCTCAGGGAGGAGAATGGAGGAGAGAATAAGTGCTCTTGATGCCCATGATGCTCTGTATCTCCTCACAAGGTGTCTTACTATGCCAAGACTCACTTACTTCTTGAGGTGTGCACCATCTTTTGACAACCCAACAATCGATGAATATGACGCACACCTGAGATCAACTTTTAAGAAAGCACTGAACCTGTCACTAGAGGATGAGCAATGGGATCAGGCAACCCTCCCAGTGCGACTGGGAGGTATAGGGGTGCTTTTTTGTCTTCGTGTTTGGCTTCCAGTGCATTAGCCGAGAAGATAGTTCCTGAGCGCTTGAGAGACGTGGTAGGAGCTCAAGACCCCAAGTTTATTGAAGCAGCGATTCGGTGGGACACCCTTACAGATTCCTCCAGTAGACCAGCTCCTCCCAAACAGCACAAACAGTCCCACTGGGACAAACCGATCATGGAAAAAATCGCCAACACAATGCTCTCCAATGCTTCAGGAAAGGACAAAGCTTGTCTCCTGGCAGTGAAGGCACCACACTCAGGAGATTTCCTGTTAGCTGTTCCCAATTCCTCCCTGGGCACCCGTCTCGACCCACAGGCCATTCGGATTGGTGTTGCTCTTCGCCTAGCCGCATCCATCCTCACCGAACATAGGTGTATTTGCGGCAGGGCGACAGCTGATCAATTCGGACTTCATGGTCTCGTGTGTCACACAGCAGAAGGGAAGTATTCCAGACATGAGGAGGTCAACAACGTCATAAAGAGAAGCCTCGCCACAGTCCGTTGCCCAGCTCAACGGGAACCCCAAGTACAGAGGTCTGATGGAAGCCAAAAGCATCCTGATGGAGCCACTATGCTACCCTGGAAGGATGGAAAGCAGATTGCCTGGGACTACACCTGTGCTGCCACATTGGCAGACACCTACTTGCCATACTCCGTAGTGGACGGGGTTGGAGCTGCCAGCCACAGGGAGACCCAGAAGATCTTCATTCCAATAGGGTCGGAGACCCTTGGAGCATGGGGCAAGTGTGCTCTAAAGTTCCTCAAAGAGCTGGGTGAAAAGCTCATCATAGAAACCAAGGACCACAGGGCGACCAGCTTCCTCTCTCAGAGACTCAGTGTTGCAATCAAGAGAGGAAATGCCTGCAGCATTCTGGTCACACGGCCCACAGCAGGGGAGCTGGACGAAGTATTCGAGATGTAGCTCTGAGTTACCTATGTTGTTTTACTTTCTGTTGTATTTTTGTGAATGTTTGGCCAATGTATTTTGTCTTTAAATAAAACATACTTGAAATATAGGGGGTGGTAGGAGAAAATTCTCAAACAGCTTCAGGGAGAACCTTGAGTTTTCCCTGAAGCAAGTTTATTCTTTTCCCTATATATATATATATATATATATATATATATATATATATATATATATATATATATATATATATATATATATATATATATATATATATATATATATACACTGATCTCTGGCCGAAGGAGACTCGAACCAACGAACCTTCGGCCAGAGATCAGTGTTTGTGTATATTTTGCCTGCTCTTGCGAATTCCTTGCGTATATATATATATATATATATATATATATATATATATATATATATATATATATATATATATATATATATATATATATATATATATATAGAGAGAGAGAGAGAGAGAGAGAGAGAGAGAGAGTGCAGCACTGGCTCACAAACAATCAAGCTGGGATGGCGCGATCGCTGAAAAGGTGCTTGCCAACATGCTCAGGGCTGCAACATCAGATAGGGAGATTGCCCGTCTCCAGGCTGTGAGCGCACCTCACTCCGGGGACTTCCTCCAAACAGTTCCCATATCGGCAATGGGAACGCGACTCGACCCTAAGACTCTCCGTATTGCAGTGGCTTTGCGCCTTGCTACCCCAATTCACACAGAATATACGTATATTTGCGGCGAAGTGCAAGCAGACCAATATGGTCTACTTGGTCTTAACTGTTCCAAAACCAAGGGCTGGCATGCAAGACACAATGAGGTCAACGACATCATTAAGAGAACCCTTGCTACAGCTGGATGCCCAGCCGAGAGTGAGCCCCGATCACTAGCAGCCAACAATACCCACAACCCAGCAAACGGCCCCGACGGGATCACCATCTATCCTTGGAAGAATGGCAAGCTTTTAGCATAGGACTATACCTGTGTGTCCACACTGGCTGACACCTATATCCATCACAGTGTGGGGCGACAGGGTTCCAGACTCATCGACACCATCAGGGACCCAAGGGCAGCCACTTTCATGTTCCAGCGCCTCAGCGTAGCCATCCAGAGGGGAAACGCTTGCCGCATACTTGGCTCGCGTCCAGCCTCGGAGGAGCTGGAGGAAATTCATGATCTTTGATGCACTGTGCCATTGTATTCATGTTTATGTTTTTCTGTAAATGTATTCTGTTTATTAATAAATGTTCACATAGAATATCAAATATAGCGGGTGGTAGAAGAAAATATTCAAACAGCTCCGAGGAGAACCTTGAGTTTTCCCTGAGGTACGTTTATTGTCTTCTCTGAGGATGAGGGACCCCATTCCAGCCATAGAGGTGATACTTCCCTATATATATATATATATATATATATATATATATATATATATATATATATATATATATATATATATATATATATATATATATATATATATATATATATTTATATATATACATATATATGTATATATATAAATGCCTGGTGTCTTACTTTAAGTAGTATGATATCTTGACATATCACATATCTTTATACTACATCAAATATCACTACTACTACTTCTACTACTACCACTACTACTACTACTACTACTACTACTACTACTACTACTACTACTGTTGGGAGGGTTCGTGGAGATGTGATGGTTGGAGTAAAACACACTTGTTGGATGGTAACACTTATATTAGCAGAGTGTGAGAGGGGAGCCCAGACTGCCTGTGTTGCCTTCTAGTAGACCTACGGTGGAGTGAGGACGAGGCCGGGAGCGCAGTGCTCACATACGGCATCACGTGACGTCACGCAAGCTAGTCACTGAGCCTAGCAAGGGGTCAGCTATGTAAAACATATGGATGGTACTATGGTACTCAGATAACAAGAGCAGATGCAGCCCTGCCAGTAGACTCCTGCTGAGATCCATCAGTGTATATAATTTGTGAGATCTTACTAATAGTTAAGCCAGAAATTTCTTGATGAGTAAGAGACATGAGTAACATTCAGGAAATTCCTTCTTGAGCAGTTGATTTTGCATGATTTAGGAAAGTGACTACTAGTAATGAGCTTCATAGTAGTGACTTATAGATTACAATTTCCACGAAGGGAGTGAAATGCTCTTATTGTCTACCGTGATAGAGCTTATTTAGATTATATAATGTACTGTAATACTATTACAGGTTTTTCACAGTCCGTTCATATTTGTGTTTATAAGATTTGTAATGACAGTTTCCGGTTCATTTCTTAACATTCTAATACCAAGTACAGTGTTAATCTCAATACTCCTATCACTGATACTAGAAATACCAAGCTCCTTCCCTATATAAAGAACTTTGGTAGATTTAGGACAGACGAGAATAATTCTGAGGGCTTCATTTTGCATCAGGCCCGGAGAGAATTTCCCTTAACTAATATTAACATGGGCGCAGCATAATCAATTAAGGATCTAATATAAACTATGTACATCATTCTCACTACTCTCACATTAGCACCATAGTTGAGGTTGTAACCAGTAACAGCTCTGAGAGTATTTAGTTCAACTTTGTATCTTTATTTAATTTTGGTATGACAGATTTATTGAAGAGCACGTCTAAACCAAGATATCATTAAGATTTAATGTAGCTGATGTTTTCACTAAGCAAACAGATGTTTGGGACATTTTGTCTACTTGTCAGTATTTTAATTTTCGCTGGAGATATGATGAGACCTGGTCGATTACAAATTACTTGAGCTCATTTTCTAATGCCCTGTTGTACAGTCATGATGTCTTCAGCATAGCTTATAAATGTATGTGTAGGTGAGTTGGTAGAACATTTAGAAGAAAGTATTAATTAGAACATTAAACAGCGTGAGACTCAGAGCTCCTTCCTGCGGTGTACCTCGGTACATTTCTTTAGTCTCGCTTCTAAAAGCTTCTTAGAGAACAGATGATACTTTGTTACTCGTGTTAAAACGCCGTGAACCACGCGAGTGTGCACACACACACACACACACACACACACACACACACACACACACACACACACACACACACACACACACACACACACACACACACACACACACACACACACACACACACACACACACACACACACACACACACACACACACACACACACACTCTCACACTCACACACACACACACACACACACACACACACACACACACACACACACACACACACACACACACACACACACACACACACACTCTCACACTCACACACACACACACACACACACACACACACACACACACACACTCACACACACACACACACACACACAC
>NC_091296.1:61146384-61183884 GCF_038502225.1 Cherax quadricarinatus
ATATATATATATATATATATATATATATATATATATATATATATATATATATATATATATATATATATATATATATATAATATATGTATATATATATATATATATATATATATATATATATATATATATATATATATATATATATAGAGAGAGAGAGAGAGAGAGAGAGAGAGAGAGGGTGCGTCTCTTGACAGTTGTGTTGTGAGGTGCGTCTATTGAGAGTTGTGTTGTAGGGTGCGTGTCTTGACAACTGTGTTGCAGGGTTCGTGTCTTGACAACTGTGTTACAGGGTGCCTGTCTTGACAGCTGTGTTGCAGTGATCGTGTCTTGACAACTGTGTTGCAGGGTGCATGTCTTGACAGCTGTGTTGCAGGGTTCGTGTCTTGACAGGTGTGTTGCAGGGTGCGTGTATTGACAGGTGTGTTGCAGGGTTCGTGTCTTTACAGCTGTGTTGCAGGATGCGTGTCTTGACAGCTGTGTTGCAGGGTGCGTGTCATGACAGCTGTGTTGCATGGTGCGTGTCTTGACAGCCGTGTTGCAGGGTGCGTGTCTTGAGAGCTGTGTTGCAGTGTGCGTGTCTTGAGAGCTGTGTTGCAGGGTGCGTGTCTTGAGAGCTGTGTTGCAGGGTGCGTGTCTTGAGAGCTGTGTTGCAGGGTGCGTGTCTTGACAGGGTGTGCAACACAGAGTAAGGTATCAATAACGCGGGTGTACTAACTAACACTCATTACCTGCCAGTATTGTTGAACAACAATATACGAGAAATCTGAGATGAGATCCATTCACGCTTAGTTGTAGGGAACCCGTAGTGCATTCTTGCTTGTTTGTTGTAGGGGGGGTTTGTGTGGGAGGTTGTGGTGGGGAGGGTTGTGTGGGAGGTTGTGGTGGGGAGGGCTGTGTGGGAGGTTGTGGTGGGGAGGGTTGTGTAGGAAGTTGTGGTGGGGAGGGCTGTGTTGGGAGGTTGAGGAGGGGAGAGCTGTGTGGGAGGTTGTGGTGGGGAGAGTTGTGTAGGAAGTTGTGGTGGGGAGGGCTGTGTGGGAGGTTGTGGTGGAGAGGGTTGTGTAGGAGGTTGTGGTGGGGAGGGCTGTGTGGGAGGTTGTGGTGGGGAGGGTTGTGTAGGAGGTTGTGGTGGGGAGGGTTGTGTAGGAGGTTGTGGTGGGGAGGGCTGTGTGGGAGGTTGTGATGGGGAGGGTTGTGTGGGAGGTTGTGGTGGGGAGGGTTGTGTAGGTGGTTTTGGTGGGGAGGGTTGTGTGGGAGGTTGTGATGGGGATGGTTGTGTAGGAGGTTGTGGTGGGGAGGGTTGTGTAGGAGGTTGTGGTGGGGAGGGTTGTGTAGGAGATTGTGGTGGGGAGGATAGTGTGGGAGGTAGTGGTGGGGAGGGTTGTGTGGGAGGTAGTGGTGGGGAGGAGAATGTGGGAGGTAGTGGTGGGGAGGGTTGTGTGTGAGGTAGTAGTGGGGAGGATAATGTGTTAGGTAGTGGTGGGTAGGATAGTGTGGGAGGTAATGGTAGGGAGGATAGTGTTGGATGCAGTGATGAGAAGGAAAGAATATGAGGTAGTGTGAGTGTATGAAAGGCAGTATGGAAAGTAGTGTGGAAGGCAGTGTGGTGATGATGCATTGTGGTGAATAGTGGCATCTCCACTCCTGGGAGTAGTGACCTCTCATCTAAGTAAAGAATTTATGCCTTCCTCCACATGTAAGTATTTGTAAATCTTTGCTGGTAAAGTGTGCGTATGACGGGTCACTGTACACTGTGAGTGAAGTTACACGCGATATCACAGCTGTACACTCAGTTACATCTCTATTAAATAGGTAAATCATGCCTCGAGGGTCTGACGCAAGCCTCTCGTGAAACACAGTACCGTTAGGTACATTATATTGTGCTTCGTACTTACTGTGGTAATTTCATTTACACGTTGCGCTGCAACATATGCTGCTTCACCCCTTGAGTCACCACTTCTCCCCCCCCCCGAGTCACGTTGGAGTCACCGTCACCAGTCACCTCTAGAGTCAACAGTTACTCGGACTTTGGAACTCTGGGCTCTACCCCCTAATACATGTATACAATAACTTAAGGTCTACGAACAGACTGCCTACCTGTAGTGCAAAGGTGAGAGAGATACGACAGCACATCTCTCAGATCTGGCTGGATGTTTGCAAATCATTTACTTTTGCAAGCAACTGGAGATATAAATATAATGAGAAGTAAACTAAAGCAAATTAGATCAGAAATTTGGTAGAGATTCTAGTTCAGAATTATTTAGAAGCGAGTTCAGTGCCTTATCACTGACTTCAGATGTACAGCTGATCTCAGCACCCGCTAGCAAGTGTTGATGAGAGCCGAGTGCTCTACCACGGACACAGTTCGTGATCCTGAGTCAAGGATACTGATGTATAATATGCTCTTAACGAAACATACCGTATCAGCTGATTTTCTCTGAGTAAAACTTGCATCAGCTGATTTTCTCTGACTAAGACCTGCGTCAGCTGATTTTCTCTGACTAAGACCTGCGTCAGCTGAATTTCTCTGACTAAGACCTGCGTCAGCTGAATTTCTCTGACTAAGACCTGCGTCAGCTGATTTTCCCTCAACTACAACCTGCGTCAGCTGATTTTTCCTCTAGTAATAAATTGCCAGGAGCAGCCAGCACTCTACACGACTGCTTCTCTACGGTTAGGTGACAAGTTAAGCAAAGATAAAGTTAGGTGACAAGTTAAGCAAAGATAAAGTTTTCAACATCTTCTCTGGTGGGTTAGTGCCAAGCAAATAGCAGTGCCTGGCACTTTAACACCCCAGTTACCTTCCTCTGACGCAGCAGTCGAGGCACGCACGCAATATACCAGAGTCGTCTTCTCTACTGCCGAGGTGTTACTGCTGCTGCTGCTGCTGATACTGAGGCGTCCTGCTATACTACACTAGGTGCCAGTGCTACTACTGCTGCTGCTGCTGGTACTGAAACGTCCTGTCCTACTACAGCAGGTAGAAGAGCGGGAAGCAGTAGTAGGTAGCGTCCTGCCCTACTACTGGTGAAGCTGCTGGTGCTGCTGCAACTGCTGGTTCTGCTGCTGCAGCTGCTGCTGGTGCTGCTGCAACTGCTGGTTCTGCTGCTGCAGCTGCTGCTGGTGCTGATGCAACTGCTGCCAGTGCTGATATTGTTTTGTTTGCCAGGAAAAAAGTAGAAACTTTCTTTTGATAGGGATGCAAGTCATGTGATGACTGCTGATTTATTGACCTACCCTGTACGTTATGATATACTCCATTATTATTATTATTATTATTATTATTATTATTATTATTATTATTATTATTACTATTACTATTATTATTATTATTATTATTATTATTATTATTATTATTATTATTATTATTATTATGTATGGACCAGGGTTGATGTAGCATCTTCAGAAAAAACTAACACAATTCTTGGGTATGTTTACTCTTTTTATCTAATTATTACATTGATATCGTTACACAAATAACCCGCACATAGAAGAGAGGAGCTTACGACGACGTTTCGGTCCGACTTGCTATCGTTATTTTTAACAGCTAAAACGAAACTATTACGCATTGTAGGATTAGCTGTCTTATATCTTCTGCTGCATTTCAAGGTTGGGTGTAACATATAAACTACACTCTGTGCTGGCAGATTTGAGAGATCTGACTGGCTCCCTGCACTGATAAACTGCTTCTTCAGAACTGCTCTCGCACCCGCAGTGTCTGTTGCACACTCTTTCTCTGGCCAGACATCATCGAGGCAGCACCTCTACTCTTCACTCTGTCTAGGAGAATGCTGTTCTCCTCTGATCTTGTCATGTAGACTCGGTTTTCTGGTCGAGTATGTTTCCGTGGGTGAGCCAGAACATACAACTTGTAATTCTGTGCAACTTTATTCACAGAGTGATTTTTTACGTTTTTTGACGAGGTTTTGTGTCGTAAGACACTCTGTTATTTGGGTCCCAAGACCAATTCTAGACCTAACTTGTTCTACTGGCATCTACGCACTGTCGTAGTCGGGGTTTGGAAGTTGCTGAACTCAGATTCAGTAATTTTGGATTTTTTTTTTTTTTTGCATGTTATGGAGGATGTGTTGATTGTCCCCAATTAGGGTCGTTTTTGTGTCTTCTTCTTCCATACCTGACGCTGTGCTGCTTACAGCTGCTTTGTGTATTTTACTGTTTGTCGACCTGGTCACTGTACTGTCCAAGGAAGTTGTGATTGTTGCCTCTGTGTTGCTCCGAAGTTAGTCTATATAGGGACTTGTTTCGTCAGTCACGTTTTAAGTCCAGTCTTGCTGAGTACACAACATCACTTACTTTAGTACTATCGAGTACAATGCAATACAGTAATGTATCAGAGGATACAGTTTACCATTAAGAATATTAAGTAAAGTGATACAAAACACAGATCAAGTAGAATGTACAGAAATTTTGAAAATTTATAATAATAATAATAATAATAATAATAATAATAATAATAATAATAATAATAATAATAATAATAATAATGTTACTAAAGTTATTCACCCGGTGATGTGTAGGAGCCTAATTCCTCTATAACTTTTGACTGTAAACATTATTGACTTTAGGCACTTTTTTCTTATATTAAAGTTCACAAACTTTTGAGTTGGTGCTGAGTCTCCTTGAAAGCCCATCTAAGCCTTACTGCCCATAAAAGCGCTATTAAAAGTTCAATAAGGTAAAGAATAATGAGCCCTGGATGAGTAATGGCAACCTGTTACAAAGACAGAAACAGTTTAGATGGAGAGGTATCAGCAGGTTGACCTCCTTGCATTCTCTATGTTAAGTAATGTACTCACCTATTCACCTATTTCTGGTTGTAGGGTCGAGTCATAGATCCTGTGTGTGAGAGAGAGATGGGGGACAATCCGATGCATGGCTTGGGAATATTGTATTGCGTAGAATATCTGCGGGCAGACTGGTGCTGCTGCTAGCTTATAGCTCAATACTCCTGCCTGTATCGGCTTGGTCAGATTGTGTCCGCTTGGAAAAGTCAAAACTATATGACTTAGGGCGGAAACGTTGAACACGACTTTCATTTTGCACTCTACACTCTACACTCTAGACTCGTCACTCTACACTCTACTCTAGAGTGTAGGTTATAAAATGTGACCAAACATTACAAATATAAATAATTAAGTATCAGTGCTTAAGCTTATTATGATTAAATTTGTACATAATAATAATAATAATAATAATAATAATAATAATAATAATAATAATAATAATAATAATTTTTATTAGTATTATTATTAGTAGTAGTAGCAGTAGTAGTAATATTATTAGTCATAGTAGTAATAATAGTAAATAGTAGAAATATAATTCAGCTGAGAAAATGTTAGCCGAATTTAATAAATGACCTGGTACACCACTGTCCTGGAACACTGCTGCAGTCTCGACACCGTCAGAGGATTTAGAACCATCAGTAATGGACAGTATTATACTTCAAATGTAGACAACCTGGTCACAACTCAGGAGAGGTGAACGCAACTTCACTTGCACTGCTTGACCGCCAACAAGTGGGACGTTTACCCTGCGCCGTCACGGTCACGTTAAACAGGCTACTGTGTTGACGCCGGAGCCGGGTCTTAATCGAAGAAATTGGAGCTCCTCTCCCCTCTCTGGAATCAAACATGAGTCTTTTTTTTAATATTATCCATGTAATGCTTTCTTAATCGTACTAGTTATATGACCCATTCGGGTGTAATACTTTTACATCAACGTTATGTATCTTTGGTTGGACCTCATTTAAATTATGCTGCTTAATTTTGGCCTCCATATTACAGGACGGTCATAAATATGCTGGAAAATATTCATAGATGAATGGCGAAGTTAATTCCATGTAGTATTAGAAACCTTTCCTACAATGGGCACTTGAAATATGAAATTGCACTGAAAGGCGAAGAACTGGGAGATAAGAGTGTAGTGCACATATGGGAAACAGGAATAAAAGGAATGTAAATAAGCGTGTTGATAATATCTAACCAAGACAGAACTTTCAGCAATGGATTCAAATTGGATAAATTTGGATTTAGAAAGGATATAGGGAAGTACTGGCTTGGCACAGAGTTGTAGATGTATGAGACAGAATCCCAGGTAGCGTCACTGCGTATCTTTAAATAATATAGGTAGGACGGGTACATGAGTTGATGTGAGTTAGACCTGCTATAGTTATCCTTCATTCTTGAGTTGTCTCACTATAAAAATAATTATAAATAATTATAAATAATAATTATATAAATTTGAGTTTACGGGTAAAGAGTTATCACCTTGCCTCACCTTATCTTAATTAACTTACTTTTTCTTCTTAATGGTTGATTTTTAAATTTAGTGGGTTAGTTTCAGCTTGAGTGTAGAGTATGTTTGTGTGTGTGTGTGTACTCACCTAGTTGTACTCACCTAGTTGAGGTTGCGGGGGTCGAGTCCGAGCTCCTGGCCCCGCCTCTTCACTGATCGCTACTAGGTCACTCTCCCCGAGCCGTGAGCTTTATCATACCTCTGCTTAAAGCTATGTATGGATCCTGCCTCCACTACATCGCTTCCCAAACTATTCCACTTACTGACTACTCTGTGGCTGAAGAAATACTTCCTAACATCCCTGTGATTCATTTGTGTCTTTAGCTTCCAACTGTGTCCCCTTGTTACTGTGTCCAATCTCTGGAACATCCTGTCTTTGTCCACCTTGTCAATTCCCCTCAGTATTTTGTATGTCGTTATCATGTCCCCCCTATCTCTCCTGTCCTCCAGTGTCGTCAGGTTGATTTCCCTTAACCTCTCCCCGTAGGACATACCTCTTAGCTCTGGGACTAGTCTTGTTGCAAACCTTTGCACTTTCTCTAGTTTCTTTACGTGCTTGGCTAGGTGTGGGTTCCAAACTGGTGCCGCATACTCCAATATGGGCCTAACGTATACGGTGTACAGGGTCCTGAACGATTCCTTATTAAGATGTCGGAATGCTGTTCTGAGGTTTGCTAGGCGCCCATATGCTGCAGCAGTTATTTGGTTGATGTGCGCTTCAGGAGATGTGCCTGGTGTTATACTCACCCCAAGATCTTTTTCCTTGAGTGAGGTTTGTAGTCTCTGACCCCCTAGACTGTACTCCGTCTGCGGCCTTCTTTGCCCTTCCCCAATCTTCATGACTTTGCACTTGGTGGGATTGAACTCCAGGAGCCAATTGCTGGACCAGGTCTGCAGCCTGTCCAGATCCCTTTGTAGTTCTGCCTGGTCTTCGATCGAGTGTATTCTTCTCATCAACTTCACGTCATCTGCAAACAGGGACACCTCAGAGTCTATTCCTTCCGTCATGTCGTTCACAAATACCAGGAACAGCACTGGTCCTAGGACTGACCCCTGCGGGACCCCGCTGGTCACAGGTGCCCACTCTGACACCTCGCCACGTACCATGACTCGCTGCTGTCTTCCTGACAAGTATTCCCTGATCCATTGTAGTGCCTTCCCTGTTATCCCTGCTTGGTCCTCCAGTTTTTGCACCAATCTCTTGTGTGGAACTGTGTCAAACGCCTTCTTGCAGTCCAAGAAAATGCAATCCACCCACCCACCCACCCACCCTGTGTGTGTGTGTGTGTGTGTGTGTGTGTGTGTGTGTGTGTGTGTGTGTGTGTGTGTGTGTGTGTGTGTGTGTGTGTGTGTGTGTACTCACCTATATGTGGTTGCAGGGGTCGAGTCATAGCTCCTTGCTCGCCTCTTCACTGGTCGATACTAATTCGCTCTCTCCCTGCTCCATGATATTTGTCATACCTCTTCTTAAAGCTATTTATGTTTGTGTGTGTGTGTGTGTCTGTCTATCTGTCTGTCTGTCTGTCTGTATGTCTGTCTGTTTGTCTGTCTGTCTGTGTCTGTGTGTGTATGTGTGTGTACTCACCTAGTTGTATTCACCTAGTTGTGGTTACGGGGGTCGAATCACAGCTCCTGTGTGTGTGTGTGTGTGTGTCTGTCTGTCTGTCTGTTTGTCTGTCTGTCTGTCTGTGTCGGTGTGTGTATGTGTGTGTGTACTCACCTAGTTGTACTCACCTAGTTGTGGTTGCGGAGGTCGAATCGCAGCTCCTGTGTGTGTGTGTGTGTGTGTGTCCATGCATTGAGAAGATCGCTCCTTGACCTGTTGGCATTTATTGTAAGGTGTCTATAACCTTCTGTTTGTCTTGCTATTGATTCAGGTTCTTTTAATTTGGAGTTTTTTTTTTTTATATTTTATTTAAAACCAATACAGTTTAACATAAAAATAAACAGTATGGAACCTAATCAAATTAACTGACAAACGGATTGTACTTACATGCTCGCAAGATATTACAACAAAAACTTACATCAAGAACATAACTAAAAACAAAATTACATGTCACAGGGTCATGAATTGACATATATACAAAACCTTGCATATATATAAATTGTACATATAAATGACATCTGACAAAGGTTCAATACACTTGAACATAAAATATACAAAGAAGTTATATCAGTTAAATCCCATCCTTCACATTAATCAAAAAACCAAAACCTAACATCATAATCTGACTAGATAATCTACATACTATCCCTAACAATACAGCTGAACATATCCCAACATACAAATAAACAGAAAAAGAATACAGCTTAGAACACAATAACAAGCTCTATACTGTTACAATACACCCATATACAAATATCAGACAAATGGACTACGTCACTAAACTGTCTAGATATGTCTGTATACCATACAGACTAAAACTTAACATCAAGAACTTGCATGAACACCAAACCGGTATCAGGGTACAGACCATAATTATAAACTTCAAAAAGAATCAATCATGCATATATAAAGTATTACATAACGTCTGACCCATGACAAAGGCTCAATATAATAGAAAGAGATATATATTTATATATATACACATACACACCCACACACCCACACCCACATCCACACACACACCCACACGTACACAAAAATTTTCACAAAATCACATTAATCAGATGCACTGTATGCACAATGCAAAACAGTATATAAGTATATCTCATCGTGCAAAAACCCAGCACGTAACATAAAAACAAACTAAAACACTTCATGTCGCAAATAACTTATTTCTCAAGAATCATGTTATACAAGACTGATACACATCATAATTATACATAAAAAATCTACTATATTATACCTACATTCTGAAAAGTGTTATATCTACCATAACGAGACCTTGAGCTCTACATCCACACTTGGATGCCATAAAGTCCCAATGAAAACCAGGAAACCATTCCAAACCCACATTCACAACACTCTCACGACCCCCCCCCCCCCCAGGGAGGCGAGCCCGCTGTTGCCCCCTGACTCCCTCCAACCTATGAAAACCCCTTCATTCACTCATATCCAATCACAGATTTACGAGAATCCCTAACGTTAGCATTCTATACCCCTCTGAGAAAGCCTGATCCCACCTCCTCCCATACAAATCTCTGTTACGACACCTCGTACTATAGAACGTTACCACAAGAACCTTTCTTCTCTCCTCACTATCCCCTCTCCCCCTCATCACCCACGACATATATATATAATCTACCATGATATAATCTAAAGCTCTTATGACACCCTCGTCTAACCCACCCATATCTAGACTTAGAGCACGCAAAACCGACACCCCACGGCCCCCCACCCTCTGTACCAACCTACTTAACCAGCACCTAACCTCCTCTAGCCCTTCACAAAAGTAAACTACATGGAACGCTGTCTCATCCCCTCCACAGATACCACACCCCCCACCCTCTACAACCTGTCTGTTTCGTAATATCTCACCAGACGGAAGGATCCCATTCGTCTCTCGATACCTGCGCACCTACCTACAAGGGTTCCCTAGAGATACCACATACCCAGCCTGTCGTGTACGCTTCTGCAGAACACACATTTAGTTCTCTTGACACGCCACCTGGTGAGTCTCTCGAAAGAGGACGCTTCTATAGTATAGTAGCACCAAGATGGCGGACCGACTGTACCGGCGCATAAATACTGTCTGCATTCAGCTGGTTAGAGGATCTTTAAGCAACGACACGATGAACGTTCTCCTGCCAAGCATTATCAGGGACTGTTATGGCATCCCCAATGAAGAGCTGTATGGTGTGGCACTGAATGGAATGTCACGGGTCTTCGTGAAGTTCATGAGGGCTGACTTCTACTCTACCATCGTAGACGAATTTCAAGAAAGACGGATGAGTATCAATTCGGCAGTGGAAGTATGCTTGCATGATGTGTCTAAGTATTTTACTTGGGTGAAGGTAAGGAATGTACCTTTTGAGGCAACAGCATACAGCCTACAAGACGTGTTCAGTGGTTATGGAACTGTACACTCGACGAGCATGGGAATGTGGAGGGACGGCCCTTATGAGGGGATGCCGGAAGGATCATTCACACTGAAAATGACCCTGAGGAGACCGATACCATCATATGTTACATTGCATAATCATAGAACACAGGTTTTTGTACACTATGCGGGGCAGAGGAAGACGTGCCATTTATGTGACTCTTATGAGCACATGGTGGCACAATGCCCCAGGAGACAGGGCCCTAGGCGTCAGGAGACAGCTTCTGTGGATACGCCATTAGAAGCCGCGGACGTTATGACGGGTGAAGTGGAAAGACCGGGGTACAGGTCTATGGAGTGAGGAGGTCGACAGGGCAGTGGTGGTTTTGGAGACGTGTGCTACACTACCAGTGGAAACGGGGGGGGAGGGAATATCGCTGTCAGACAGACCGTTAGGTACTGCAGAGTCAGCTCAGGACGGGATTTTGAAGGCTGTGCTGAAGGATTTTTTGGAAGAGTCGGAGCATGGTGTGGAAAGTGATGTGAGGCCAGGTGATGACAAGGTGATGGAGGAACAGAAGCAGGGTAAGGAAGACTTGAGTGAGGTTCGAAAGGAGAGCAATGTGGTGGTGGAGGTCCATCAAGAAGATGTGGTTGCAGAAGAAATGTGTGTAGAGGGTAGCTCCCGCAAGAGATCGGCGGGGGCATCAGACATGGACGAAGTCCTCACACCAGCGCAGAGGCCTGGGAAGATGATGTGGGCAGCTGTGGTAGCAAAGGCAAGTCCGGGAGGAGGGGGGGGCAGTGGAAAGCTAGGCGGGAAGGGACAGGGAGGGGTTGGAGGGCAGGAACGAGGGATTGATAGAGAAGAACCGAAACCTATGAAAGGAGGACCAAGTAAGCCTCAGCGGCATAGGGGTAAGCCGCCATTTTTGTAAAATTCAGGTGTGTAACTTTCAATGTAAACGGTCTTAAAACCGAGGTCAAGAGGGTATGGTTAGAGTGGGTTTTGAGGAGATTTAGTATTGATGTCTGTTTTTTGCAGGAACATAACCATAGGTTAGGATGTGAGCTGTTGTTGAAAGGTTATAGGTTGTTTACATGTGATGCTTTGAGGTTGAAGGGAGGTGTGGCTGTGGCGGTTAAGGAGACCAGTCCTTTGCGTATCCTGGGTTGGGAGGAGGGGGGGGGGGTGGGGTGTCAGGGTGGATGGGTTTTGGGGGGACAGGAGGGTTAGTTTTGTAGGTGTGTACATGCCAGCAACTAGTAACGCTAGGGTGAAGGTGGATTTTGTACGTGAGGTTCTGGTATATCACTTACGAGGTTTACCTGCTTTTACGGTGATTGGTGGGGATTGGAATTGTGTCATTAGGAATGGTGATGTGGTTCCGAGGGGGGCGGGTTGTGTTTTGGGGGTTCTACGGGATGTTTTGCGAGATGTTGGAGTGGTAGATGTGGTGGGAAGTAGGGGATATGGAGTGGAGCACACTTTTATTCGTAGGGGATATGAGGCACGGTTAGATAGGATTTATGTTAGGCAGGGCATAGGTGTGGAGAGGGTGAGGACTATCGATGTGGGTTTTTCTGATCATCGTGCTGTTATAGCAGATTTGAGGGTTGATGGCATAGTGAGAGTTTATGCAGGATACTGGAAATTAAATGTGAGGCTACTTAGGGGCGAGGGTGACCCTACAGGGTTTGAAGATTGGTGGAAATCCTTTTGGGAGACTTGGAATATGGAAATGGATTTGCTGGATTGGTGGGAAATGAGGGCTAAAGTTGAAATCGCGAAATTTTTTAAAGTACGGGGTAAGGAGATGGCGAGGTGGAGCTACGGCCTACAAAATTATCTTGAGGGTCAGTTAAATGACTGTTATGCAGAGGAACGGGTGGGGCGGAGTGAGGACATGGAACGTTTGCGAAATAGGTTGGCGGAAATTCACAATGAAAAATTTGAGGCAATTCGAGTTAGGGCAGGGTTGGAGGATGTTTTAAGGGGGGATAGGCCATCGGGTTTTGTATTAAGGAGGTTTAAGGAACGGCAGGCGAAGACCACCTTGGCGTATATTGAGGCAGGTACAGGGGGGGGGGTGGTTTTGAGGAGGGTCAAGGCCTATCCACCACGGAAAATATTAGTTTGTATGCAGATTTTTGGTTTAGGGAGAAGTGGAGGAGGGTTGGCGGGGGAGTGGGTGAGAGACGGTTTGGGGATGAAGGGTTTAATAGGGTATTAAGTGAGCAGGACAGTGACAGAATCGAGGGTAGTATTACTGTAGAGGAGGTAGAGGAGGCAGTTTTTGGGATGTGCCAGGGTAAAACCCCAGGCATAGACTGAATACCAAACGATTTTTATAGGTATCATTGGGGGAGTGTACGGCATTGTCTGGTGGGGGTTTTGAGTTGTATGTTAAGTAGTGGGAGGATGGGGAAATCACAAAGAACGGGTGTCACGGTTTTAGTGCCCAAAAAGAAGGAATGCCGAGTTTTGAATGATTATCGTGCGATTACGTTAATGTGCTCGGATTACAAGATTTTTGCTAAGGTTTTGGGCAACAGAATGAGGAAAGTGTTGGGTTTAGTGTTACATAGGGGACAGTTGGGAATTCCTGGAAGAAGGATGAGGGATGGACATGGTTTGATTAGGGATTTTCTAGAGAGATGTACGGGAGGGGGAATACTAGGTTTAGATTGGGTGAATGCTTATGATTGCGTGGACAGAGTTTTCTTAGGGGTTTGCTTAGAGAGGTTGGGGTTTCGGGAGGGGGTAGTGAGGTGGGTGAACACTCTGTATGATGGGGCAGAGGTGAGGGTACAGGTCAATGGGAGGTTGGGTGAAAGTGTACCAATGGAGAGAGGTTTGAGGCAGGGCTGTCTGATGTCACAGCTGCTCTTTGCGTGTGTGCAGAATCCTTTTTATGAGTCTGTTGAGAGGGTGATGAACAATCAGGAGATCGAAGGGGGGTGCAAAGGGGGCATCGTTGGGTATGTGGATGATACTACTGTTTTGCTAAGGGGTAAGGAGGAGTTAAGGAGGGTGGGTAGAGTGATTCAGATGTTTGGTATGAATACCGGAATGAGAGTTAATACGGTGAAATCAAGGTTACTAGAGGTCGGTAATTGGATAGGGGGGGCTTGGGGATAGGGTTAGGATGGACAGTGGTTGACAGAATCAAGGTATGTGGGATATGGTATTTGGCGGAAGAGCAGGCATGCAGAAGGGTAAATTCAGAGTCTGTCATGGGTAAGGTTTTAAGTAGACTAGGAGGTTTAAGTGCGAGGGACTTAGCTTTACATCAGAGGGTAGTGGTGGTAAATTCACTTGTCTATAGCAAGGTATGGGGGGTGACAGAGGTTTTTCCCTTAGAGGTACGAGATATTGTGGAAATGCAAAGGAGGGTGCTGAAGTTTGTGTGGGGATTTGGGAGGGCATGGTTAAGTAAGGAGGTAGTTATGACGGATGTTCGGAGAGGGGGTTTAGGTTTGTTGCCTTTAGGACTGAGAGTAATGGCTGTATATATCAAGTGGAGGTATATGAGGGAAGGGGGTGTGAGGGGCGCTAAAGTAGGAAGAGTTATGGAGGAGGCACGTAAATGGTGGAGTGGGAAGGACTTGAGGGTTTGTGAAGATATGTTGAGATTTTTATTGACAGTGCAACAGGTGGATAAAATCAAAGTGAAACGGTTGGTGAGGGTAGTGAAAGGTCAAGGAATTATGCAAGGGGTAGCAGTGTATCCAACGTATGATTGGGGGGTTATTTGGAAAGATTTTAGTAAGCTTCGGATACCGGCTAGAGTAAGAGAATTAGTATATAGGTTTATCATGGGGATTCTGGCTTCCAAGGAGGTGTTACGTAGTATGGGGTTTGTGGAAGAGGCTTTTTGTCAGTTTTGTGGTGATGTTGAAACGGCGTTTCATGTGGTCTTCTTTTGTACCTCCTTGGAGGGGGTGAGATCATGGATGGGTGGGGTTATCAAACTGTTGGGGGGGGTCGTTTGCCGCTTTTAAGGGCTTTACTACTAGATGTAAGGGGAGTGCCTAGGGATGTTGGAAGGGCTATAATGTATATCATAGTGGATTATCTGGACATTTCATGGGGAATGAGGGGATTAAGGGGTGATATGAGGATAAAAGCATTGGCGGCTAGATTCTATAGGACGAAGTGTAGGAATATGCTGGTTTATGGGGCGACCTGGGAAAAAAGTTTCCCGGAAGGTTATAGGAATCTCACTGTGGGTTCCCTTAGGCGGGGTCCCTGAGGATGGACAAAGGAGTGGTCTCCTTATGGGGGGATGTAAATGGGGGGGGGGTTGTTTTTGGTTTATCTGGAACTGATGTAGTGTGTAAGAGGAAGGTAGTGAGAATTAGGTATGGATGGTACGCCATGTTTCACGTGAATGTTTTGTCATAGTGAGATATAAGTGTGGTTTCCAGGGTTACATTTCTAAGCCTGATGGTTATGTTCACTGGGTTTAAAATTTCCTTGAAAGCCAGGATACCGAGCCCTTAGGATCTCGTTTTTAAGTAATTAGATTGACACGTTGGTATCAACACAAAATTTTTCTGAGATACGTGTCATTTCTTTTGGGACTGGCACATTACAGCAGCCTTAGTCTTATAACTACTCTGGTTTTATTTAAGTCTCGGGTTCTTTAAATTATTTACATAGCCTAGTATTGTACCGCTACTATGGCATGTGGTGTATTATCTTGTAATTTGAGTGTGAACTACACTATATGCAAATGTTTTGAATGTTTGTAATTCATGGTTAACATTAATATTTGATATCATATTGGTGGTGTATATAATTCTACTTATTACAGTGTATGTGTCTAGGAATGTAATGTTTCATATCTGTTTTAGTCTGTAAATTTTGTGTTTTTGTCTTGTTCAAGCCCTACCAACTTTTAGGTTTGATGAGGTCAGGGTATGACCTTTCATTAGGATAATTCAATGTATGTTATTTAGAACGGGGACTGTACAAACGGGGAGAGGGGGGGTAGAAGTGTCAGCTGTGTCTGCACTGGTAATAATGATTATTATAAAAGGAGGGTTTATAGGTTATGTATATGGTTGTGGGGTTATGTATATGGTTGTAATATGGCCTTGATCTATGGTGTTCTAAAAATGTACCGGGATTGTGTACTAGAGGTTTTGTAATACCTAGTATGGTTTTTAATTTTATACTATAATCATTATTGTATTTGCTCTGTTTATAAAATTCTGTATTGTAAGGATGTGGAAGGTTGGGTTTTCAATATTCTCCGGGTTTAGCGCTTCCCCCTTGATTATAATAATAATAATAATAATTTCAATATTCTGGTGTATGTGTTAGGTATGGTGCTCCTGTTTAGCCAAGTACTTGTGACATGGAAGTAAACTATATGTATTTGTTCTGTATACCGATCTGAGTTGTATATTAATTTAATTAACATATATGTATGTGTGTGTGTGTGTATGTGTATATATATATATGTATATATATATATATATATGAGTAAATATATGTATGTGTATGTATGTATTGTCATCAATACTAAGTACTTCTATAAAGTTACAGTGGATGTGGTTGGTTTATTGACTATTTTGTAATGTTGGTGTTTAATTTCATGTTCGGAGAGGTATGAAGTTCACTGTATGTACTTTTTATTTATTTTCACTGTGGTTTGTTTTGTAAGTAATACAATGTATTATGTATATGCAGTTTTTAAATAAAATATAAAAAAAAAAAAAAAATGAACACACATTTAGCCCTCCGTCTCAAATCCAACAACCCCAACCCACCCTGACTTACAGGTAACATTACAACCTCCCTCTGTAACCAATCACAACGTGAACCCCATAAAAATTTGTACACCCGTCTTAGTATCCCCGCAATCGCTGTCCCTGTAATTGGGAACACAGCTGCAACATACCAAACCTTACTATACAATAAAATGTTCACGACTATCACTCGCTGTATCAGAGTTAGGTGCTGGGGTCTCAGAACACCTAGACGCCCCACGATCCTTTCCAATAACCTATCCGAATTTTCCTCCCGCGCCGCAACCATGTCATCCCTATAAATAATACCACAAATCTTTAAAGACACCGCCCATTCTTTAACAACATTACATCTCCCCCCCACACCCCCCACCCAAGAACCCAACCCCATGCACCTTGACTTCGCACTATTTACCTGCATACCCGTGGCACTTCCAAATAATTGCACCACCTCGTCCAACACACTCATTGACATCCCTGCACGAAAGAGAACAGTGGTGTCGTCAACATATCCAATTAACCCCGGCCAGGCCCTCCCACCCCCACACTTCCCGCACATGGCGTACATAAGCTACGGTCAACCATTCTATAAAAGGGGTCCTGGAAACACGCAAACAATATTTGGGACATGGGGCATCCCTGTCTAAGGCCTCTTCCCATTGCAATTTCCTTCCCCATACACCCATTAATCTGTATCCTCATTTTCGCCCCCTTGTACAACGTATTTACCCACTCGACTATTTCCTCCCCAAAACCCTGTCTCCTAAGTATAACCTGCAAAGCTCCCCTTTCCACTCTATCATATGCTCCCTGCCAGTCTAGAGCCAACAAAGCCGCCCCTCCACCCCCACCCTTAGCTTCCACAAAACTTCTCAGTATCCCATGTCCTTCAATCATCGACCTCCCCGGCAACCCGAACTGAGATTTTGACACCACCCTCTCCACTACACATTTGAACCTATTACCTAAAATTTTTGCAAACACCTTATAGTCTGCACACATCAGTGATATGGCTCGGTACTCCCGAAGGGTGGGCTGCCCCTTGACCTTCGGGACCAGCACTACTACTGCTGTTTCCTGCTTCTCCCCCAACTTACCCTTCTCCTTCATACTATTAAATAACCTAACTATAAATTCCTTTATCAACGCCCAATGTTGTAAATAAAATTCTACCGGGAGACCATCAATACCGGGAGCTTTCCCCTTCCTCATTCCCCTTAACGCATTCTCTATTTCCTCTGCCGTAATCGTCCCACCTAAAGCCTTTCGATCACTATTTCCTAAATTACACGTCACATACGTACACACCTTGTCCAATGCCCCGTCACCCACCCCCCCACTGTTCCAGTATTTCTCGTACCAAGCCTCCGCATACGCACACATCCCCTTCGTGGTTCGTATCTCCTGCCCTACTCTATAATTCCCAACCATCTCCGTTACCTCTAAACATGGTATAGCCGTCAGCGCCTGCCTTTGCTTTTGATGCCGCAAAACACACGCTGACGGCTTGTCGCCCCAAAGCACTTCCTCCACCCCTGCCTGCATCCTTACAGCTTGAAACCTTTCATTTTGCAACACCTTCAACCTCCCCTTTATTTCAGCTATTTCATCCATAGGAAAATTATTCCCACCCACCCCCCTCCCATAGCAACCTCTTAACCTATCCTCTAAATAGTTAGCCAGTCCATATTTTAAATTATTAATACGTTTTCCTTCTCTCACATAAAACTTTCTAATCCTTTCCTTTGCGACACTATCCCACCATGTCACAATGTCATCCACTCCCTGTTCTTCCACACTAAGCTCCCTCCATAGGACTGAAAACCCCTCCAACCCCTCCTCATCTCCTAACACACTTATATTTAATTTCCAATAACTTCTATATATGTCCGCGAGCGTCCCCCACCCAACCTCCACCACCACTGCCCTATGATCTGACATTGTAGTCTCAACAGTACTGAAAGATTTCACGTTCACTCCCTGAGAAAGGTACACTCTATCTAGTCTCGCAGCATAACCACTCCTAACAAACGTATATTCAGTCTCCCACACCGCTCCCCCAAAGGCATCACGTAACCTAACATCCCTTAATAAATCCCTAAGAGCCACAGACATATATCCAGCTCCTCTTGGGTCCACATCAGCCACCCTGATTACACTATTCCAGTCCCCACCAACTATCGCCACCTCTGGCAGTGCACTTAAGAAAAACACAAGATCCTCACACACAAAATCATTCTTTACCTTTATGTTATTTTCTGCCGGCGCATACACACTCACAAAAGACACACGCTTACCCATCCACCACCCATCCACACGCAACACCCTCCCTCCCCCTCCTCCCTCGCTTCTCTGCAAAACAAACGGGCTCGTCTCCCTTATTAAAATTCCCACACCACCTTTTAGACGGGGAGATGGCAGGGTAACTACCCGAAATCCTGCCACCTCCAACACCCTACCCTCTTTGAAATTGTGCTCCTGCAGGAACACAACATCCACTCTAGATTTATTCAGAAAATTACGAAACCAATCTCTCTTCATACCGCTACATAACCCATTAACATTTACAGACATACACCTAAGGCCTATTAAAGTTTCCACCCCTGCTTCCTCTCATCACTCTTTACAACTCCAGAGCTTGAATTTACGTTCAACACCTTCAGAGTGCTCTCTTTCCCTCCCCCCTTCTTCCGGTGCCTCCTATCATGGCTACCACCACCTACACCACTACCTTCACACTTCACCTCAGTCTTTTTCCCAGGCCTTTGTGCAGGCGTAAGGACGTCATCAGAATCTGATGTAGCCGCCCTCTTTCTCGTGACAGTCATGTTACACATATCTTGATCAGATGTTACCTCTCGATGAACCTCCACCTCCACCTGAGAATGGTGTAATGAGTCAATGGATGACTCCAAACCACCATCACGTCCCAAATTATCATGTCTCAGACTTTCTGGAAGCGACGATTCTCCAATGACACCACGCTCAGATGTAACATCCCTCTCTGGTGGTGACAACGTCTTCAACACCTCCACCAATTCCTCCTCAATCTCAAGAACCTTCTCTTGTACTTGCTGCTCCTCCTTATCCACAGGAGACGACACCTGATCAGGCAGTTGGGGGCGGGACTCCAACTCACCACCAGTCCTGTGTGCCCGATCCACTATCTCGCTCCACAAAACACCACGCCCTCCATCCGATGTTTGTTCCTCACCTGCCACCTTTGAAGCAGGGGCCGCGACGTCCACCACAGGTCCAGGCACATGTCTTCGCTTGTCACAGGTCGCCGCTATGTGATCATACTCACCACATAGGCGGCACGTACGTCGTTGTCCTGGGTACATTACCATTACCTGCGTCCTGAAATCTTGTAGGTACACATAGGATGGTATTTGGTGCCTCAAAGTCATTTTGAGGTTGAAAGAACCCTCTGGAAAACCAGCATAGGCTCCTGCCGCCCACGTACCATGTTGAGCATAATGCACCGTCCCATACTTCTCAAAAACTTTCCTTATATCTGCCTCGTCCGCCTCAAAGGGAACGTTGCGTAACTTGATCCACGTATAATACCGTGAAACATCTATCATTCTTACAGTGACAGCTGGTGTGACGTTAAGACTCACGTCCTGAAACCTGGTGATTAACGATTCATAAACCGTTGCTGATAGCAGTTTGACGAAAATTCGTTGTCCTCCGTTCAATGCTACACCATACAAGTCACAATCTTGTACTCCATAAGTCTCCCGTATGATCTTTGGCAATAAGACTTGCGCAGAACTGGTCGTTATCGTTCCTTTAAGTAGCTCGATGCCTACAGTATTTATCCTTCGTCTCAGACTAACCGCCATCTTGACGATCACAGTGCACCTAAGTTGTTAGCCGAGGTGTGACAGCACCACTTCACACCACTGCAGCCAGGTAACTAACTTTTAATTTGGAGTTTTTTTTTTTTTATATTTTATTGAAAAGACATACATAGTACATAAAAATAAACGACAAATTACATAGTGAAAACAGTGATGAAAAATTCTGCATAGTACATGTACTTTCCAATTAACATATTACATCTGAAAGACAAATCTGTACAGTAAACAATGACCGCTCCAATCCTTGAAGTAATGACATTATGTCTGGAACACTAAATCTAACCTAAAGACTCCTTGGCAAGTACATCTAATTCCTGATTGTACATCCTGCCACGGAATGTACACCTTACATTCTGAAAACACTACCCCCCCCCCCCCCTTCTTGCGTGTCCAACGTATATCTACTAAACACCCAAACATATCACCTTCTCGAGGAAGGTATAAATATATACATATGTTACAAACACTTTACAACACAACCAGTGAAAACACAAAAACCTAATCCTATGTCATCCATCAATTACCCTATAATATATATCAATTCAATGGTAACCTAAACCTACGGGCTCTATAGAGCTCCCATGAAAAAACAATATGTATTAAGAAAACAGGATAAGTCAAGCTTTCTAAAAATATTTCGCCCATATCATTAAAACCACTACTAAGATGTAAGTCTGTTAGCACAAAACATAACAGTGCATGACCTTCACACGTCGATAAATACTGAAGCCTTCCTACCACACGCAATACTTCATGTGTATATATATATTTCGCATTCACACAGTGCACCCATTTTGTCATTTCATTACACACATACCAATAATTTCGTTGCAGATATATAATATTCCATCACATTACGACGTCTGTCGTCCTTTGTCATTAGCATAATTAATAATTAAATTGAAGAACGTGTATCGTTCACAACACACAACCCGCTCATCATACAGTCAAAGGCACTTATGTCTCAGTACTATATTCATTCTCTTCCACACTAAACCCTTTCACACTGTCCTCATCGGGAAGCCAGCCCGCCGCGACCCCTTACATTGCACGTAAATCCCATAAATCCCTCAACCTAAAACTCCGATAGCCCTCAGTAAACGCATTCTCCCAACTCCCTCCATAAATTTCCCTATTACGACACTTAGTTCTGTAAAATGTCGCAGCTAACACCTTTATCCTCTCATCCACGCCCACCTCCCTCATGGCCCATGACGTATATATAAAATCCGTGACCAAATACGCCACTGCATTCTCCACCATCTTACTCACCCCACCTATATCCAAACTTAAAGCCCGCAACACCTGCAATCCTCCCCCACCCACTAACCTGAACACCTTTCCTAACCAGACCCGCACCACTTCTATACAGTCACAAAAATATACCGCATGCAAAATTGTCTCCATGCTTCCACACGCTCTACATTCCCCTCCCTCCCTTATCCTCCTATTGAATAGGACAACCCCAGACGGCAAAATCCCATGTAAAAATCTAAACATTACCTCCCGAACACCCGGTTTTACACGTAATTGTTTTAGACGCGTCCATATTTCGTTCCACGCATACATAGGGTATGCCCCTTCAACAGCAGCCACCACTGACCTACCTTCCACTCCTTCGAGGACCCGCAATTTAACACACGACGGATCCCTCACTGTCATTAATAACCTCAACATGGCCTCACCAACTATTAAATCCCTACCCCCCCACCACCGTTGCATATCCTTACGTACTCGCACAAGTCCACCTCCCCTCCCGCACCCCTCCCTTATATAACTTCGTTTTAGGTACACGCTCATCATCCTTTTTTCCAGAGGTAAAAGTCCCAGCCCTCCTCGACTGACCGGAAGTGTTAACACCGCTCTACTTAACCATTCGCAGCCCGATCCCCATATAAACCTAAAAACCCCATGTTGTAAACGCTTCACCTCACGTCTCATCAGCGGGTACATGACAACGACATGCCATATCTTGCTGTACAATAGCACGTTCGTCACTATTACTCTTTGATGCAGCGTTAGTTGCGCCGCCCTCAAACCACCAAGTCTTTTCAATACTCCATTCACTATTCTCACCGAATTCACCTCTTGAGCCACCCGTGTATTTCTCACATAAATTATCCCACATATCATTAGTTGATCCACCACCTTCCACCCACCCCCTACCACCTCATCCCCATTTGTACTATCCCTTAAGTCTAGAAACTTAGTCTTCTCAACATTAATTTTCATACCTGAAGCCTCCCCAAACACATCCACCACCTTACCCACCCTAAGCAAATCCCCATTACCTCTCACCAAAACAGTCGTGTCATCCACATAACCTACGATACCAGCCCCCCCCTCCCCCCGGTCAGTACCCTCCCCACCTCCCGCAACACACCTCCGAATGGCCCTATAAAATGGATCCTGTATACACGCAAACAATATTTGTGATAGTGGGCAGCCTTGGCGCAGTCCCCGTCGCATCTGTATTTTAACTCCTAGCCTCCCATTAACCTGCACCCTCATCGATGCCCCCTGATACAATAATTTTGCCCAAGATATTATTTCTTCCCCAAAACCTTGCCAACGCATAAACCTCCATAACGCTTCCCTTTCTACACTATCATAAGCAGCCTTCCAATCTAACGCCAATACACCTCCATCACCCAACTCCCCCTGTTTCTCTATAAATTCTCGAATCATGCCATGCCCTTCATACATCGACCTTCCTGGCACCCCATATTGCCCCTTATCAATTACCTTGCCTATTACCCTCTTGATTCTGTTCCCTAATATTCTCGCAAACAACTTATAATCTCCACACATAAGCGAAAGTGCCCGATAATCCATTACCGTTGACTGCTCCCCTTTCGGCACCAACACCACAACGGCCGTCCGTTGCTGCTCTCCCATTACCTCAGCCGCCTTAAGTATGTTAAACAGCCTTACTAAAAAAAACCTCAGAACCCCCCAATTCTTTACGTAGAAATCATTTGGCAGTCCGTCTATACCCGGCGCTTTTCCCAAACTCACTCCTGACAACGCCTGCCAAATCTCACACTCCGTAATCGGCCCACCTAATGTCACCCGATCTTGACCATCAAGCTCACACTGCACATACTCTCCCATTTCCCTCAATGCCACCTCACGGAAGCCCACACTTTGCGTATATGACTTAAACCAAGCGTCTACATATCCACTCATACCCTCTGTCGTTACCAATGCTTGACCCGCTCTATACCCTTCCATCCCTACATGTACGTTTAACCCCATCATCTCCATCGTCACTCTCCTCTTTCTCTGGCCTCTTAACACGCAAGCCGACGGCCGGTCACCCCATAGCACTTCTTCCAATCCTCCCATAATTCGCACACCATCAAAACGCTCGTTTTGCAATACCCTAATACTCTCCTTTAAACCCTCAATGTCCTGCACTGGATAGCTTGCTCCTCCTCTTGCATAACAGTCCCGCAGCTGCCCTTCAAGATATCTTTGAAACCCATACTTTAACCGATTATCTTCCCTCCCACGACAAATATAATATTCTCTGATACGATTTTTAGCCACCGAATCCCACCAATTTACCAGTTCATCATCCCCCGGCGCCTCATCCACCAACCGTTCCCACAATTGCGCAAAAGACTGACGACATTCCTCACCCTGCAAAAGCTTCACATTTAACTTCCAATAACCTTGACCCCTTCTAGGCAATCCCTCCCATTCTAGGTCCACCATTACTCCTCTGTGATCCGAAAAAACCGCGTCCACCACACGCACTCTGCTCACTATTACTGTTCGGGGCACATACAATCGATCCAGTCTTGCCGCATATCCACGTCTAACAAAAGTATGTTCTACAACCCCACCCCGTCCAACGTCCATTAACCCCACTCCATTTAATAATTCCCCCAAAATCCCCAAACAATACCCTGCCCCTCTAGGTTCCACATCCTTACGCCTTATCACACAATTCCAATCACCACCAATTACAGCTACACCCGGCAAAGCACGCAAATAATATACTAAGACATCCTTCACAAATTTATTCTTAATACGCACATCTCCCTCTGCTGGACCATACACACACACCAAACTCATCTGTACCCTACCCCACCACCCATCTACACGAATCACCCTCCCCTCCCCCCCCTCACAATGCCTCACTACGAACGGGCTAGTTTCCCTTACCAGGATGGCAACTCCTCCTTTCAACCTTATCGCATGCTCCACATACACATTATACCCATTTACCTTCAACTCATAACCTGGTCTGTAGTTGTGTTCCTGCACGAACACCACGTCAACACTATTACGCACCAAATATTCACTAAACCATACACACTTTCTCTCTGATCTCAATCCATTAATGTTCAATGTCATGCACTTGAAGCTTACAGAGTGGTTTTCCTTCTTGACCCTGGTACTGTCTTGCCACCAGATCGTTTCGTGACACCTCGGTCCCTCTCCCCCCCTTTAGAAACGCTCTTAACCAACTCCTGCCCCTTAGGGCCGCTGTTTCCTCTCTGCGTAACATCCGCCCAGGACTTTTTGCCAGTGCGCTGAGCAGGCGTGATCACGTCCTCGGAGTCAGATAGTGCAGCAGCGCGCTTCCGTGATGCTCCCTCTGCTTCCATCATGTCGTCTGATACATTGTCCCGGTGGACCTCCACCTCCACAGCTTGCATCAAAATATTCTTATCACACTGCGCAGACCTCAGATCCTGTTCCACGCCCGGATCCACAACAGACCCAAGAACTAGATCTGGACTCCCAACCTTCCCAAGACTCTTGTCAGCCAATAACACATTTAAAGCCATGGCTAATGAGTCTTCCACATCGCTAGCACTCGCAGTCGGGGTGTCCTCTTCCAACACCTGAGCTGCGTTCAATGAAGGGGTGTCCCCCCCCCTCGTCACACCTGCTGACTCCATCTCCTCCGCTCTCTCGACCTCCTCACTCCAGGACCCACCTTGTGTAGGCAGAGTCACATAAGGCAAATCCTCACTCTTCTCTATTGCTGTATGTCGTTGCCTTTGTTCCATGTTGCCACGCCTCCTTTCACACAGAGCCGCTAGGTGATCATATGACCCACATAACCGACAGGTCCGGCGTTGCCCAGCGTATGTCACAAACACCTGGGTACGAAATTCTGGCAGCACTACGTACGACGGAATAGGGTAACGTAACGTCATCTTCACAGAATACGTTCCTTCGAGTTTCCCTGCGTATGGCCCAGTGGCCCACTTCCCAACAGTGGCCATATGTACTGTACCATATTTGCCCATCGCAAGACGGATGTCAGAATCATCCGCCTCGAATGGCACATTTCTAATCTTAACCCATGTGTAATGGCGAGAAACGTCGTGAAGTCGCACGGTCACAGCGGAGTTAACTGTCAAAGTAACCTCCTGGTACTTGTCTACTACCGCCTCATACACACTTGCCAAATTAAACTTGACAAAGATCCTCGTCGTGCCATTCAGCGCTACTCCATATATCTCCTCGTCAGCAATACCATATGTATCTCGTATGATTGCAGGTAGTATCAGGTCCATAGAAGTTCCTGTCACAGCCCCACGGATAAGCTCAACACAGACTGTGTTTATGCGTCTCCGGCTTGCCTGCGCCATGCTGTGAAAATATAACTGCCACTAATCAACACCAGGGGGTAGCAGCAGCGCACGTCCTCTCTACTCAAGGGCTGAGAGACGAATGTGTCCTGAAACCTGGTGATTAACGATTCATAAACCGTTGCTGATAGCAGTTTGACGAAAATTCGTTGTCCTCCGTTCAATGCTACACCATACAAGTCACAATCTTGTACTCCATAAGTCTCCCGTATGATCTTTGGCAATAAGACTTGCGCAGAACTGGTCGTTATCGTTCCTTTAAGTAGCTCGATGCCTACAGTATTTATCCTTCGTCTCAGACTAACCGCCATCTTGACGATCACAGTGCACCTAAGTTGTTAGCCGAGGTGTGACAGCACCACTTCACACCACTGCAGCCAGGTAACTAACTTTTAATTTGGAGTTATCGTGTGGAGGAGAACTGGCTGAAAACTTGTCTAGATTCAAGTAGTGTATTGCTAACAATTTCGAAATATAAACATGTCGTTGAACAAGCTTTTGTTGTAACACTGTGATCTCTGTTAGTGCTTTTATTGTGACAGTGTTACTTTCTGTTAGCACTTTTATTGTGACAATGTGACTTTCTGTTAGTGTTTTTATTGTTGCAATGTTATTTTCTGTTAGTGCTTTTATTGTGATATTACTTTCTGTTAGTGTTTTTATTGTGACAATGTTACTTTCTGTTAGTGTTTTTATTGTGACAATGTTACTTTCTGTTAGTGTTTTTATTGTGACAATGTTACTTTCTGTTAGTGTTTTTATTGTGACAATGTTACTTTCTGTTAGTGTTTTTATTGTGACAATGTTACTTTCTGTTAGTGTTTTTATTGTGACAATGTTACTTTCTGTTAGTGTTTTTATTGTGACAATGTTACTTTCTGTTAGTGTTTTTATTGTGACAATGTTACTTTCTGTTAGTGCTTTTATTGTGACAATGTTACTTTCTGTTAGTGTTTTTATTGTGGCAATGTTACTTTCTGTTAGTGCTTTTATTGTGACAATGTTACTTTCTGTTAGTGTTTTTATTGTGGCAATGTTACTTTCTGTTAGTGCTTTTATTGTGACAATGTTACTTTCTGTTAGTGCTTTTATTGTGACAATGTTACTTTCTGTTAGTGTTTTTATTGTGACAATGTTACTTTCTGTTAGTGCTTTTATTGTGACAATGTTACTTTCTGTTAGTGTTTTTATTGTGGCAATGTTACCTTCTGTTAGTGCTTTTATTGTGACAATGTTACTTTCTGTTAGTGTTTTTATTGTGACAATGTTACTTTCTGTTAGTGCTTTTATTGTGACAATGTTACTTTCTGTTAGTGTTTTTATTGTGGCAATGTTACTTTCTGTTAGAGATTTAATAGAGTGAAAGGTTCTCAACAAAAACTTGCTCAACTTGTGTCTGGAAACTTGTCTTTCCAATCATCTTTTTAGTACCATCACATGCCTTGCTTAAAAGGATGTATTGATTTAATTTACTAACAAAGTGCATCCAATCATTTTAGCTGAGGTCGGTCATCCTTAACTTCTTTGCTCGCACCACGCGAGGCTTCGACTCCTTACTTGCACCACGCGAGGCTACGGCTCCTTGCTCGCACCACGCGAGGCTTCGACTCCTTGCTCGCACCACGCGAGGTTTCGACTCCTTGCTTGCACCACGCGAGGTTTCGACTCCTTGCTCGCACCACGAGAGGTTTCGACTCCATCAAGAATTTTGTCTTCGTACTGATTCGGAGTTTTTATTTTACTTTTTAATATGGATATATTTTAATATGTGGTCATTGATCATGTCTGATGTAGTGGCATTTCGGGCCACCTGGTGATTGCTGACCCCTTCCTCCCCCTCCCCTCACCCTACACATCTAACTCAAGGGTAACAAATAATTATTGGTATATAAATTTTTTGCTGGTTTAGGTTTTACGTCTGTCCATACAAGGGAATACTTGGATGCAGGTGAAGAGCCCATACGGTTTTAACGCTTTCTTTTGAGTGTAACTATTATAATGTTGATTACAGAAATTGCTGCCGAGTTTCTTTTCCGTGGATCTAAACTGATCACCTTGTATTCCCCAGGAGCTGTATTACTACGAGAGTATAATAATAATAATAATAATAATAATAGTAATAATAATAATAATAATAATAATAATAATAATAATAATATTGTTATTATTATTATTATTATGGAGGCACTAAATGGGAATGGGAGATAGTTTGGTTCTATCCAAAGAAGAGGTTCGGTTAATTCCTTGGATCAAGAGCCCTTCACCAGCGTCGACGACCCTCTCTCGAGAGAATTCAATACCTGATTTTAATTTTGTTCGCTATAAAATGCGGCGTTCTTACGTTATCTTAACTTAGATTGTCGTCTCTTAACAAAAACTGAATAAATTACGGTATACCATACGACTGTTAATTGCAATAATGCATAGACAATAAGGACTATCCACGAACGTGAAGAGAAACCAGAAAGCCACCGAGAGAACACAGAGAATCTCTTATTTTCCTTCCCAGTGTTACAATTACACGTGCTCTTGTCTAAGCCACAGTAATTTACTGACTTTGATTATGGGGATGGGATGCTCCATGCGTCTTTACTCACCACTTGTCAGTTGCTGGAGTTGCAATGAATGTGGAATTGCCAGTGTGCAGCCTAATGCCGTGTTACAGGATTTGATCAAGCTTTTCGGACTTGATGATTTCTTCGCATATACTACACAGGTATGTGTTGTTCAAGGATCAAAACTTAATCATGTGTTCTACGTGGGAATTAGCCATTAAGAATTGACCTTCGTTGTTGGCAGACAAAGTCATCTGTCCTCGGTACCTTCAAGTACAGTGAAAGGAGTGCCTTGATAATGTTGAAGGTCTCGTGATCCAAGGAACTGAAGCTACCCACTCTTTCCATAGTTCAGTCTTGAATGCCAACTGCTATCCAGGTTGTCTAAACCCTTAAGGGTTTAGCGCTTCCCTGTGTGTATATAATAATGTCATTTTAACTTTATATTGAGTTAATTGTAATTAACTTACACATACGTTGCTATATATGAATTAATATTATTATTATTATGTGAGTAAATTACCTGCATGAGGTTTACAGGGTATTACCTGAATTATTACAGGCAAGTAATTCGGGTGAGATAATTGGGACTTTAGTCACAGTAGGTCGCCGAACTGTACCTCCTTCGATGCCCACTTCTTCACCACTCTCTCAAAATGCTAAACTTGACATTAAATTAATAATTACAATATTAAAACCAGCTACTCTGGTAAATTAAAGTTGTGGACTGTATATGATTAGGCTTGCTGGGTACACAAAAGAAATTCGTATTACCACTTATCATTTAATTGCTGTAGATGGATCACACCACAACGCCTGCCTGACACCTAGGCCCTACATTGGCCAGGTAGAGATCTTAGTGCAAGGACAAATGGTGTACTTCCCCGTGAGTGATGGTCGTATCCCTATCTTCCGCTATCCACATGTAATTCTTGAGGTCCCGCAAATTTCCTGTCCCAATTCTTCAGCAGGGGACATTAACACAGGTTCTTATTACAAATCCAGGCCGAAAAACCCCAATTTGGGCACGAAGACGCCAGATTATTAGCTGAATTTTCCACGACAACCAGTGCCCACGAATTACAAATGGCGTCTCCCTGTCCACGTCACTCAGCGGTTGTTCTACCCCCCCCCACTCGAAATTTCTCGAAAGGGCCAAATCAGCATCATATTTTATTACACAATTATTTTCTTCAAATTTACACATGCTGAATTTAGGAAAATTTAAAATTTTCCACACTATATTAAGGCAACTGCAAACTCAACTTGTGCAATGTAGCTGAATGATGTTGTCTGGGAGATGCAGAGTTCCACCTGAGCACTTCACTATACTTCCGGCCAGAGATCTTAGCCTTTTTTTACTAAAAAATGCAAAATTAATTCTATGCTGGTGTGCTGTTAACCGGGCTGTAGACAGAAGACTCTAACCATAAAGACAGCTGTACTCAGTGGGGGACCTATGTTTTTGGGGCTCTGAAACTTGAACTGTTATGGGGAACTCATTCGCAGCCAGGGAAGGTGGGGTTCCATGACAAATCACCACAATTTTTTTTTAAATTTAACCATCACATCTCGGATTTTGATAAAAATTGCTGTAATGGATTATCTCACATGTCAGAGTCACTGGTGTGAATAAAAATTTCCTATGCTTTATAGTTTTTGAGTTTTGGGGGGATGACAATTAGAGAAATGTTACATACGTGCATGATGCATCAAAGAATGGCAAAATAAAACATACAAAATACCACAGTCAATATCATCTTTTATTTTAGACACCTGTGAGAACACGTACTACATAAAGCACATTTTACAAAACTTTTTTTCTGTTTTTTTTTTCTAGCAACATATTCAGGTACACATGAAATCTTCTTTGCAATGTCATTTTCTAGAGACAATGTGCATAAAGAATTTAAGTTCTCTTTAGTCATGGTAGACCGAAATTTGTCCTTTATGAAGGATGGCTTTGAAAAATTCCTGTCTGCTTCACAGCTCGTGACAGACATTAAGTACAGATTAAGCAACACTTCAGTTAGGTGTTGCTCACAAACAACCTGAAGAACTGCGCACTGCAATTTAGATGGCGTATTGTCTTCTGTTCTGGGGCCCCTCTGGGATTAAGGGTTCTGAAACTTAAGCTTCATTAATTTCATAGTATATCCGCCCCTGGCTGTGCTAAGGACACAGCAAGATGCTGCCAAAAAAGCTCAGCTGGACTTAGGAAGATTCTGTCAAGACAGGTTGGCTGGACACAGTCAGACATTGCCAAGACAGACATAGCAAGACGCTGAAGAGAGAGTTCGATCCGCCACATGACATTTTCTCACTGACACTCCATGTAAGGCTAACTTGTTAGATAAAATATAAGATTCCAACGTGAGGGAGAGATGGAAAACGAGGAGACAGAGTAGATACTGTTGGATAAAAAGGGATAGAAAGAAGGACAAGAGGAGAGAGCGAGGGAGAGGATAAAGTGAGAGAGTGGGTGGAAGAGCGAATAAAGGGAGGAAGGACAGAAATAAAGGAAGTGGTGGAATCCAAATAGTGAGGAGGTGGAAGTGGAAGCCAAGGATGAGCTGGGAACAAAGGAGGAAAGTGGAGAAAGATAAGAAAGTCACCTAACTTTGCTATAATGAACGTAATTTACTTTAGACTAATTCTGTTAAACATATAACAGAGCAATTTAAATTTATTTAATAATTAAAATCAATGACGTATTTTTCTCGCTATATTCATAATAATTTTTGTATAAACAACTTCGCAATCTGCTTATTCGGCAAAAATGGCAATTGCTATTTAAGCAAAACTCGCCGATTCGGCTTAGTCGGCACTACATTATATATAAAACATGAGGGGATGAGGGGCTCGAACCGCGGTCCGTAAATTAAGAGTCCGACGTTCTTCTGTCTTGACTAGGACGGTAGGGCGTCGGACTGTTAATTTACGGACCATTGTTAGAGCTCCTCATCCACTCTTCTGTTTATTCATTGAAAGTTGTTTATTACAGCTTAATCTGAGTTCATGCATACATATACATACATATGCGAAACAACCACAGGGGAATTTGAATTATAGTTCTAGGCCTTTCGTGTTGCAATCACATCAGGCACTTGCAGTGTTGCAGAAATGAGTAGGAGTTCACAGCACATCCGGTCAGAATGAGCAAAAGCCATCCTATAAATGGATCTGCTGGGACTCCTAATGATGTGTTGATTACAACACGAAAGGCCAAGATCTATCGTCTGTCATTCAACTCTCCCGTGGTTGTTTTGCATCTTGTATCGCTTGTTCGCGATTATATATATATATATATATATATATAATCGCTTATTCGCGATTATATATATATATATATATATATATATATATATATATATATATATATATATATATATATATATATATATATATATATGTCGTGCCGAATATGTAAAACTGGTCAATTAGCAAGAACTCATTTAAAATTAAGTCCTTTCTAAAATTTTCTCTTATACGTTTAAAGATATATTTTTTTCATTAATGTTAATGTAAAAATTTATAATTTTGCACCTAAAGGAACTTAGAAAACTTACCTAACCTTATTATAACAAGAACAATTTATTTTAGCCTAACCCAACTAAATATATTTTAGATTTGTTTACAATAATTTAATACTAAACAAACACAGTAAAATATATTTTTTTCGTTAGGTTCAGAATGATTTTGACGAAATTATTGCATACACAAATTTTCACTTGTCCTATATGGCAAGATGAGCGTTGCTATTTAAGCCAAGATCGCAAGTTCTGCCTATTCGGCACGATATATATATATATATATATATATATATATATATATATATATATATATATATATATATATATATATATATCTCGTGCAGAATAGGTAACACTGGTCAATTAGTAAGAACTCATTTAAAATTAACTCCTTTCTAAAAAAATTCTTATATATATATATATATTTTTTCATTTATATTAATGTAAAAATTAGTAATTTTGTACCAAAAGAACCTTAGAAAACTTACCTAATTTTATTATAACAAGCGCAATTTAATTTAGCCTAATCCAACTAAATATATTTTATATAATTCAATAGTAAACAAACACAATGAAATATATTTTTTTCGCTAGGATCAGAATGATTTTTGCGAAATTATTGAATAAACAAATTTTAGCTTGCCTTAATAGGCAAGAAGATCGTTGTTATTTAAGCCAATCGCAGACAGGCTGTCTTAACAATGCAGAATGTACAGCTCCATTTGGCTTGTTATGCAAATGCGCCCAGTTATAGGACCGAATGTTGTATTTAAATACTGTAAGAATGTAATGTAACTCTCACTATCATTATTATTATTATTATTATTATTATTATTATTATTATTATTATTATTAGCTATGCAAATAGGAAGGATGCGTTTCTTTTGTTAAATGAGGAGAACAAACTACTGACGGTGGGAACAATCATGCCAACTACTGTTAGTTGGTTTAGGGTCTAGCTCACTGCTGACTGAGTCACGTGATCCCGCCTGAGGTTAGGTTAGTGGACTTATATTCAGTGAGTCTCGTCCAGCCCTGAGCACAGTAGACATATCACTCTCTCCTCTGGCTGTCTGGTAAAGGTTCAAGCTTCTTTAAGGAAGTGTCATTGGTGACTCCTGGTTTACTCTGTGTATTGGTGGAAAAACAGTTATTAACAGACTTGGTCATTTGCGCTGGCTCTTAAGGTATGTATGTATTTAAGACATTCTAGGTATGTCTGCTTCCTTAACTATGGAACATAGATCTTATTTTTGAGTACAACTACGCTAAGAGGTAGATTGTAATAATCTGTGTTGAGCCCCGATTCGGTGTTCTACAGAAAGGCCCATAGTTATGGTTCCTACTTTCAGTTACCTGGAGGCTACCTGGAGGTTATTCCGGGGATCAACGCCCCCGCGGCCCGGTCCATGACCAGGCCTCCCGATGGATCAGGGCCTGATCAACTAGGCTGTTACTGCTGGCCGCACGCAGTCCAACGTACGAGCCACAGCCCGGCTGATCCGGCACTGACTTTAGGTATCTGTCCAGCTCTCTCTTGAAGGCAGCCAGGGGCTTATTGGCAATTCCCCTAATGCTTGATGGAAGGCTGTTGAACAGTTTTGGGCCCCGGGCACTTATGGTGTTTTCTCTTAGTGTACCAATGGCGCCCCTACTTTTTATTGGCGGCATTTTGCATCGCCTGCCCAGTCTTTTACTTTCGTAGGGAGGGATTTCTGTGTGCAGATTTGGGACCATTCCTTCCAAGATTTTCCAAGGGTAGATTATGATATATCTCTCCCTCCTGCGTTCCAAAGAGTACAAGTCAAGTGCTTCCAAGCGTTCCAAGTAGTTAAGGTGCTTGACAGAACTTATACGTGCAGTAAAGGATCTCTGTACACTCTCTAGATCTGCGATTTCACCTGCTTTGAATGGAGATGTTAATGTACAGCAGTATTCCAGCCTAGAGAGAACAAGTGATTTGAAAAGGATCATCATGGGCTTGGCATCTCTCGTTTTGAAAGTTCTCATTATCCATCCTATTATTTTCTTTGCACGTGCGATCGTGGCACTGTTGTGATCCTTGAAAGTGAGATCCTCAGACATTACTACTCCCAGGTCCCTTACATTATTTTTCCGCTCTATTGTATGGCCGGAGTCAGTAGTATACTCTGTTCTAGTTATTATCTCCTCCAGTTTTCCATAACGGAGTAGTTGGAATTTGTCCTCATTGAACATCATATTTACCGTTGCCCACTGGAAAACTTCGTTTATATCTTCTTGGAGGTTAACCGCGTCCTCAGCAGATAACAGCCTCATGCAGATCCTAGTATTATCCGCAAAGGATGATACGGTGCTGTGGTGTATATCTCTGTCTATGTCTGATATGAGGATAAGGAATAAGCTGGGGGCGAGTACTGTGCCTTGTGGAACAGAGCTCTTCACTATGGCAGCCTCCGATTTAACTCTGTTGACCACTACTCTTTGTGTTCGATTTGTTAGGAAGTTGAAGATCCATCTCCCCACTTTCCCGGTTATTCCTTTAGCATGTATTTTATGGGCTATTACGCTATGATCGCATTTGTCAAATGTTTTGCAAAGTCTGTGTATATTACATCTGCATTCTGATTTTCTTCCAGTGCATCCAAGGCCATGTCATAGTGATCCAGTAGTTGTGAGAGGCAGGAGCGACCTGCCCTGAACCCATGTTGCCCTGGATTGTGCAGATTTTTGGAATCCAGGTGATTTACAGTCCTGCTTCTTGGCACTCTTTCAAAGATTTTTATGATGTGGGACGTCAGAGCTATTGGTCTATAGTTCTTAGCTAATGCTTTGCTGCCACCTTTATGGAGTGGGGCTATATCCGTTGTTTTAAGTGACTGTGGAATTTCACCCATGTCCAAGCTCCTACTCCATAGTGTACTTAGGGCATGCGAGAGGGGTTTCTTGCAGTTCTTAATGAAAACAGAGTTCCACGAGTCTGGGCCCGGGGCTGAGCGCATAGGCATGTTGTCAATGACTTTTTCGAAATCTATCCGAGTTAGGGTAATGTCGGAAATCTGGCATACATTTATGGAGTTTTGAGGCTCATTCATGAAGAAATCATTTGGGTCGTCGATCCTCAGACCGATTAGTGGTTCACTAAACACAGAGTCGTACTGGGATTTCAATATTTCACTCATTTCCTTGTTGTCATCTGTGTAAGTCCCATCCTGTCTGAGTAAGGGCCCGATACTAGATGTGGTATTTGCCTTGTTTTTGGCATATGAAAAGAAATATTTTGAATTTCTTTCAATTTCACTAATATCTTTAAGCTCCTCCTGCCTCTCCTGGTTCCTGTAAGAGTCATTTAACTTAAGTTAAATGACTGATACTCTTACCTTTCGTGTATCAGATATTCTAGCACTCCTGAGGAGCTCAGTGACTCTTCGTCGTCTTCTGTAGAGGGAGTGTCTTTCTCTCTCCAGTTTACTCCTGCTCTTCTTTTTTCTTAGGGGAATATGCCTAGAACATGCTTCGGTTGCCAGGAAGTTGATCCTTTCAAGGCACTGGTTTGGATCCATGTCATTTAAGACATCTTCCCAACATGTTTCGTTTAGGACATGGTTTACCTGGTCCCAGTTGATGTTCTTGTTGTTGAAGTTGTATTTTGTGAAGACACCTTCACAGGTACATGCATTCTGCTGATCAGGAACCCTATGCATGTACGTCTGGACTTCGATTAGGTTGTGATCGGAATTAGTTGTTTTTTATATTCTTATGTCTCTTATCAGGCCCTCATTATTTGTGAAGATAAGGTCAAGTGTGTTTTCTAGTCTTGTTGGCTCCACTATCTGCTGGCTTAAGGTGTGTTTTTCGCAGAGACTTAGTAGCTCATGTGTGTGTGACCTTTCATCTGCGCTACCTCCTTCAACTACCTCATTTGTGGTGTTCAGCAACTCCGTGCAGATAAGGGACTCTTTGACATACAGGCCAACCCCCCCTTGTTGCCTGTTTTTTCTGTCGCATCTAAAAAGGTTGTAACCACTTATCCATATTTCACTGTCAAAGTAATCTTTTGTGTGAGTCTCTGTGAAGGCTGCAAACATTGCATTAGACTCCTCTAGAAGTCCACTGATAAAAGGTATTTTGTTGTTGGTGGATGGCTTAAGGCCCTGTATATTAGCAAATATGAACAAGGTTGTATTCTGTGTTTGTTGGGGGGATTTTGTTATTGGCATCAGTAGTTGTAATTCTGGAGGGCCATGGGTGGCCACTGGCTGCGCCTCCAGTCCAACAAGACTCCAAGGTGGTGGATTATTTTTGTTATTTCCTTCCATTTTCTTTTTCCGTTTCCTGCCACTAAAAAATCACCTGGAGTTGGGTTGTCATAGCTACTATTGTTTGTCTTGTGGGGTCTGTGCCTCCTGGTCCCTTTTAGATGGTATGCAGGGCAGTCGATGTTGTAACACTGCTTCTGGAGGACCGAGGAGTGGCACATTTTTGGGTGAAAGAAAGTACAGGAAGAAGAACGACACAGTCGTTTAGACAGGAGGTCGCTACATTTTTTGGGATGCTCAAAGTTGCATGTCCCATTTTTTCCCCTGTTATTCCATGTTTACAGATGCCCCAAGCATAATATTTGCACAAATTCACCTTTGGTTGAGAATTGTTGGGAGGTGTGTTGTCAATTTCTGCATGTTCTGGGACTGCCCTATAATCCTCAGTATCCAAGCCAGGGCCACCCCGTCCTGGATTCCATCTACTTTCCCCAGTAGAGGAAGGAGGAGGAGACTCCTCTCCAACATCTGTACTGTGGGCCACGGTCTTGTGCAATGATGGTTGTATATTTACGGCATAGAAGTGTTAGTGTTTTGCAAACTCTTTATTTGGGTTTGGGATTTAGGATCACTGACTGTATCGTAAGATCCGTCTTACATTGAAATTACTGTGTATTTATAACTTCTGTGTAAATTCATGACTTTAAGAGTTACCCTAAAGTAATATATTTACGAAGACAATCGTAAATCTTGTAGCTTCAGTAATAAGGTACCTTGAGTAATAAGGTACCTTGAGTCCTCTTGAATATAAATTAATAACAGAAGAAGAAAGTATTGTCTTAAATACTTCAACATTAAAGATTGTTATTTTTATATTTGTTGGCTTTGTTTCCTAGTTGAAATTAAACCTTTATCACTATACTGATTTTCTAAAAGGATAACTAGACCAAACATTGTTCCAATATTTTGTTACAAGAAAGAGGCGATCTTAAAATTACAGGTCAGTTGCTGACGGAGATTCCTCCAGAACTCCTTGAAATAATCTACTAGCTTTATAAAAAACCCTTATTCGTAACATATATACATATATATAAATGTGTGTATGTATAATGTCGTGCCGAATACGTAAAACTTGAGACGTCGGCTTAATAACAACGCTTTTCTTGCCAAATGAGGCAAGCGAAAATTTATATGCAATAATTTCGAAAAAATAATTTTGACCCAAACGAAAAAAAAATGTATTTCTTTGTGTTTGTTATTAAATTATTGTAAACATATCTAAAATATATTTATTTGGATTAGGCTAAATTAAATTGCGTTTCCTATGAGGTTAGGGAAGGTTTCTAACATATTATTTTGGTACAAAATTATTAATTTTTAGATTACCATAAATGAAAAAATATGCATCTTTAAACGTATAAGAGCAAATTTTAGAAAGGACTTAATTTTAAATGAATTCTTGCTAATTGACCAATTTTACCTATTCGGCACGACACTATATATATATATATATATATATATATATATATATATATATATATATATAAAATATATATATATATATATATATATATATATATATATATATTATGGGGATCTGTAACAAGTGGCGTTCCACAGGGATCAGTCTTGGGCCCG
>NC_091296.1:61188884-61282957 GCF_038502225.1 Cherax quadricarinatus
GTCATTCAAGGTGAAATCTATTTTTTTTTTTAATTTTATACATTTTCTTGCAGTACTGGCCACTCAGCTTTACTCTTATTGTTATGTACACTTAGAAGACCTTTATAAACAATATGATGATTACTATTGTACATAAGAATTCAAATGGCATGATAACTGGTGGCATAGTCAAATGTGGCGCATTTATCAGCGCTTTAGAAGCTTTGCTAAGAGCTTGGTTCTCTCTTTATTTGTGATCACTGTGTAATTGTGTCAGACAATCTTTCTTATTCCAAGTAGTATTTGTTTATTATACAGGAAATAAAAGTCGCCTTCCAACAGTTACACTGGTAAATTATGACGTGGTTAATATTTTACTACTGTTATAATCTTGGTGAGTGAAATATATTTTATAAGTAAGGTTTGGGAGTGTCATATTTATGTATAGTGTATTAAATTTCTACAGTGCATATTGTAGTGCTAAAAGGGATGCTAGGTTCTAGTTTCTTTTAAGTAGTGTTACTTGCATAATTTTGTACCTTTTTAATGCTAAGCGTTGATACTGGAGGCTGGAGTGTGTTGGTAAACTTAGGCCTCCCTCAGACTGGTGGTGGTGATAATGTCCAACGTTAATGTTTGATAACTTGTCAGATGAGGGTAAGATCCTTATCTACACCGATAGGTGAATATCTTGTATACATTTGGTTTGTTTTAAACCCTATTTTAAGGACTAAAATATTTTTTGATAAGAGTTCAGGTGAGTTTCAGGTTTATGACCCACGTGCTGTCAATAGGCACTAAAGCTAACTAACAAATACACTATGTAGATTGTTACAGCTGTGTATTGTTTTTGTATAGGTTTTTTATGTTGTTAATATCTGTAAGCCATTTGTGATGGAAAAACCTTTCAGTATGCAATATCTGAATGTAAATGATTTGTTTGAGCTTCAGTATTGCAACCACTAACTCCTGTGATTTGCACCGCCCTTTGTTTTTCAGCTGCATTGATTGAAAATATTTCATGACATGCAAAGGTACATCTTCCCTCAAGTGTGATTGAAAAGGTAGGATAATGATGGTATATTTGATACAGTAGTACAATATGTGCACATAAATCCCCTGTGACAAGTCTACCATGCTTCTTAACCTAAATTGCTTTCCAGGAGACGATATTATGTAACAATTATAATCGATTATGTATTTTTTGTTATTTGTCTATAGCGTGCAAAATTTAACAGGGACGACCAGGCTTAAGGAAAATGTATATTTCATGTGGTGGTTATGACATTGCTTTTCATTACAAGTTTAGATTTTTTTGTGATCACTTGAAGATTTCCCTTCACCCTTAACCCCCTCTTTGTCTCCAACGAAAACAGTGAAATATAGTTAGCTATGCAAGTTTTTTATTTGTTCTTTTGTATTGTGTACCAAAACCAACATAGCGACCTAAACTTGCTAAAATGCACATGAATTTTTTTGTAGTATTGCCAAATTTATCTTCCATGCCTACCTAACTTTGCTATAGAGTATTTCATATTTTCTTGGAAAAGGGGTGATTGAACTTCAGGTGATCCATTTTTTAGTCAAATTTCATACAGATTATGTATCGCAGATCGGGTCTCTTATCTTACAAAATGAAAACAAACAGCTAGTGATTTTTTCATTTCTGGGTCATCTTACGTTGGTGAGAGACGGCCGTGTGATAGAAGAGGATGCAAACGTTGAACCTCTGTATTATACTAAGATTATGAACACTGCCTGTGTGACCCCTTTATTTTCGTATATAGTAGTAATAATTTAAACACTGAATTTACTCTTGAAAGGTGTAGAGTGAGGGGTAAATATGATTGATGTATCAAAATAGAAGCCCGGCATAAATAGTGGATAAATAAAGTGCGATAAATAACTAATAAAGACATTTGCAATAAAAGATTCAATCGAATACATGCAGGTTGTTTTGGCAATATTTGGAACATGCCTCGTATTGTCCTAGAAACAAATGTTTAGTCGGTCCTTTAAAAATAGGTTAGACATGTACAAGAGGGGAAACGGTTTGGTTTAGTTGGACCTGCCTCTAGCATGGCTCAATAAATATTGTAGGGAACGTTTGTTGATATCGAATTGTTATTACCTCGGATGGATGGATAAGTAGTTCAGCCCCCATTCTTTTAGTATTTCACTGTGGCTAAAACAGTCGGATGGATAACTGTTGCACGACCGTTAAACAATGATTAGCTTACTGTGTCGTGTAGAGTCCGCTCGATGGATCTCTCTCTTCTGTTCGCCCTTTAAGCAAGTTTATCACCTTTAATATTTCACTTATTGGCATTATTTTGTAACTAGTTATTTTTATTAATAAACTCCATGACTTAAATAACGTAAATCGATAAATTTACGGAAAACAGTATGTAGGAAATCGACTTCGGATTTAGGAGGACGGGTTGAGCAATGATACCACCTTTTGCAACACAGTGTCGACCCTAACCGGATTTTAGTTTAATGCATGAATATTGCAGGCAGCATCCCCGAGCACAGGACACTTGCTAGACCTTTCCCATGCCATAGTGAGTAACGAGACCCCTCGAGGAGGGTACCATTAAGTTGGTAAAGGGTTTTTGTTCCAAGCAATTGGAGCAATTCCCCCTTGCTTCATATTTGATTACCCATCTCATTCCTCAGGCGCTACATAACCCTTACGGGTTAACGCTTCCCCGTAAATATAATTGCGAAGGAAACGCCAGTTCAGTTTCACATTTTTTTCTCTTGGCAAAACTAAATGATGTGACGTAACCAATTAGAATTATTTATACTAACGTTCTTTTACGACTTGAGCATTCCTCCGGACCCATTAACAGTTTCTTAGGTCGCTTTTAACGACGTCACCGTGATTTATTGGAAGAGTCGAGGATGATCATTGGGGTCTCAAGAATGTAGAGAAATTTCACTGCTCGTATACCCTTCAAAGGGGTTACCTTGATGTGAGGAATAGGAGTTATCCTTCCATTCCTTGGATAGAACCTGATTATTTCAAATTCCCTGACAATGTAGGATCTGTAAGTATAACATACAAACACTCAATTTGTACTCCATGGCGCGCAAATGAGAAAGTTATGATTTACTTACGGCAGTTGTTGAAGGACTGGTTCCAAATATGGGAGGGGGTGCAAAATACGAATAAGTGAAAAGTAGGCGTGCCATGGACACAGTAAAAGCACTGTGCTAACCTCCGTGGTCCATGACTTCAACATACTTCCAATGTCAGAAATATTAGAACAAATGTAGAAATTTTCAAGAGGAAAATGGATCATTACCTCAACCAAGTGCCAGATCAAGCAAACAACAATGGATATGTGAGCGAGCGAGCGAGCCGCAAACAGCAACAGCCTAGTTAAAAAACAATCGGCAGAAAATACTTGGCTCCAGGCCAAGCTTGTTGTATAACCCTTGCGGTTTAGCGCTTCTTTTTTATTATAATAATCCAGGCCAAGCTGCGAGGGCAGAAAAAACTCGCAGACCCGTTACAAGAATATCTTAGGCGTATAATTCCTTACAAAAATTAAAATAAAATACCAGATATAAGAAAATTTTCTAAATTTGCTTGAAAAATATGTCAGATGTAGATAATCTTGTAATCATGTTAACCCTTTTGGAGCCTAGTTCCTCGGCTTTTTGCTCTTGTGCTACCGTTCATGGGATGGTTATGTGGTGCACAATAAACTAGCCCCTTCAATGGCAAAATCTAAAATCCAATAAGAATGGTAAGCATGGAAGATGGTTTGCCTTACCTTCTGTTCCGGGGGTCACCGACCCCACGGTCTGCTCCCAGACCAGTCCTCCCGGTTACTGGCTTGATGAACTAGGCTGCTGGTCGTACGCAGTCCAAGGTAGACAGCACAGCCCGGTTCTTCAGGAAATGAACTTGTACAGCTCAGGGGTTTGTTAGTAAGTACACTTATGCACGAAAGGAGGGCGTTGAAAAGTCGAGTGCAATCATGATTTACTTATTGACAAATGCCTAGGGACTAGTTCCAGATCTGCACATCGAATGAATCATCTGCTGCACTTGCTAGAGCGGTAGGTGCAGTACGTGGTTGAAAATCCTGTTGGTGAAAAGTTGCTTTACCAGTAGTGCACATTCGCGATAACTCTGTAAGCATAAAGGGCCCCTTTGAATATAATATGAGGGGGAGTTACAGACATAGAACTTGGTAACTGAGATGGAACAGCTAGTCAACTGGAAGGTGCTGCAAGTTACAGGACCAGCAGCTTGAGCGACCAGACTTATCAACCTGGAGGCCAGACAGTGGAGGAAATTATTCTCAGACCTTTCCTTCGTGGGGAGCGGAGGTACTTCTCATCCAAAACAACTCGCTATCCTTCCCTCAGATCAAACTTGATTGCATTTCATTCCCGGGCATTGTGTGACTCCACGGTTTAGCGCTTGCTTGTGAATATAATCATCCTGGAACCATCACTAGGTAAAGAAAGAATTCAGGCTGAAAACGCAGTGCACGAAAGGAATTGTACCGTATTACAGGATAGATATATGATGGCAGCTTCCGCAGACTAAGGTCGAGTGAAACAGTTTCCACTGCTCGCACCATCTCAGAACAGGTGATTTACGAAGTTAATTAAGGCTCATTTGAACGGCGTAATGACTGAAAAAAAATGGATTCTAATGTTTAATAAGTGTAAGAATAATCGCCAGCCAAAATGCATGTGTATTTTATTTCTGAAATTTAACAGAGTTCCATCATGGAAATTTTGGAAATTAATTTCCTACGGATGAGATGCATCCAGTTTCGCGCTTATTCACCAATGCAGATATAACGCTTCGAAATCTCACTAATTTGCCAGATAGGTTTAAACGTGCAAATGCCTCGTAATATTCAACCGTTGTTGTCCACTTCACAATTCCCGTGACACTTAACCCATTTCCTCAGTTTATTCTTGCAATGTGACAGATATTTTTCGTTGGGTGTTGTTAATGGCGCCTAAAGACGCCTATTGTTTTCTTAACACTTAGAGCATTTTACCGCTAGAAGCTGTCCTAGTGCTCTCTCGACCATTTTCTACCAGTTTCTGAACTAAAAATATATTTTTTCGCAGTATAAGTGTAACTGCAGTAACAAACTCAACCTCTTCCCACTACAGTTTTTTTTTGAATTCCTAATGTCGGTCGTCCTGACGTAATGACATTTTCTTATGTCTAGAAATGGAAAAAAAATGTCGCAGTATCCATTCTGGTTCTTTTTAATGTGGAACACTTAAAACATTGCCTAGTTTAGGCGGATACCCGAGTCCCTTTTCGCCTTCCCCTCTCTCTGCCTCTACCCTTTCTCCTTGCCCTTAGAACATAAGAACATAAGAAAGAAGGAACACTGCAACAGGCCTACTGACCCATGCGGAGCAGGTCCATGTCCCCCCCCGGATTAGACCAATGACCCCCCCCCCCCCCCGATTAGCCCAATGACCCACCCAGTCTGGTCACCTCCACTCAAGGAAGAAGCACGGCACCAGACCCAGCAGCACAAGCTAGCCAGGTCCAACTCACACCCACCCACACCCACTCGTGTATTTATCTAACCTATTTTTAAAGCTACACAACGTTTTAGCCTGAATAACTGTACTCGGGAGTTTGTTCCACTCATCCACAACTGTATTACCAAACCAGTGCTTTCCTATATCCTTCCTGAATCTGAAATTTTCCAACTTGAAACCATTGCTGTGAGTCCTGTCTTGGCTGGAAATTATCAGCACGCTATTTACATCCCCTTTATTTATTCCTGTTTTCCATTTATACACCTCGATCATATCCTCCCTAATTCTACGCCTTTCGAGAGAGTGCATATTCAGGGCCCTCAGTCTATTCTAATAGGGAAGATTTCTGATACATGGGATCATCTTTGTCATCCTCCTCTGTACGTTTTCCAGAGCATTTATATCCATTCTGTAATACGGTGACCGGAACTGAGCAGCATAGTCTAAATGAGGTCTAACCAAGGATATATAGAGTTGAACAACTTGAGGACTTCTATTATTTATACTTCTAGATATGAAGCCAAGAATTCTGTTAGCTTTATTGCGAACACTAATGCACTGTTGTCTTGGTTTTAGATTACTGCTAACCAGAACTCCTTAATCCTTTTCGCAATCAATAGTATTAAGATCTACATTTAGTTCATATGTGGCATGGTTATTTACCCTTACCTTTACTCTTCTGCTTCAAAAGGGGTTCCTAGATATAAGTTAAGATATCATTATCCAAGCAACTGAAGCTACCAAGCATTTTGTTGGAACAACCCTGAATTATCTCTTCCTAGGAGCTGATTCTATAACGCCTACGGGTTTAGCGCTTGTCCTTGAATAAAATAATAGTCTACTTTCTTGCATGACAGTTATACTTTACCTGAGCAGGGTTGTCATGAATTATGGTAACTAGAGATTAGTTTGAGTACTCCTCCTGAGAGTTATGTGTCTATAGTTAATCTTCTTCGTAATTAGTGTTATTCCCAAGGATGATTTCATCCCATTCCCTAGACATTATTATCCTTACATGTTTAGTGTTTCCCCACGAATAAATAATAGTTCCCTTTACAACACCAGAATAATGGCCTTTAAAATGAGCGCCAAGTCTTTTAACCTCTTGATATATAAATGGAGAAAGAGTTGGCTGTTAGAGGTCTTAAAGCTATTCTGTCACTGGAAGAGTAAGGAAATTATAATGGAGACTTAGGATTCTGTGCATAGGACGTGGAACGTAAGGTTCGAGTAGTGACACTAAAATAGTCACTCCTTCCAAGATAAAGGTTTGATTTAGGGACTCATATTTAAGAATACTTTTTATTATACACTTAAGTATATCTTGGTAAAGGTTTTGTGTATCTTTAATAGTAAGGTAAGGTTTTAATATTTCAATAAAAGTAAGATTATTGTGCTGTCATAATCGTCTGGAACAACAAACTGTAAGACGGATAGGTAAGTGGTTTACGGTATTTTCTTGGACATTTGAGAGATTATTAAAGAAAGCTTAACCCAATAAATTGCTTTATAATCTGCAAACAGTTCCCCTCAAGGAAGGTTCCTTGATGTTGGTGAGGGGCTCTTGATTTAGGGAATTGGATCTGTGCTCCAGTTCCCCGAATTAAGCCTGAATGCCTTCCACATCCCCCCCCCAGGCGCTGTATAATCTTCCGGGTTTAGCGCTTCCCCCTTGATTATAATAATAATAATAATCTGCAAACAGTTTCACTCACATCGTAAAGTAGGGACAATTTCTTGCTGCCTCATAGATTAGGTGAAGTTTATTTGGTTAACACCCACAGCCCCACTAAACCAGTCCTAGAGGAGGAAAAGGGAAGGATAGTAGAGCCTTTTTCTTAATCTGTTGCGGTTAAATAAAAATAAATGTGTATTGGTCCTGAGTATGCTACCTACCCTTCTGTTCTGTTATCTGTTAATGGTTTCGGAATCATCAACCTCCGAGACCCATCCCAGAGAATGTTTTAGGAGAGTCTTTTTGGGACTGACAATTTAATGGGATTTTTAACCGATTCTGGTTATTTAAACTTTGTGTGGCGATGTTTCAACTTTGTGTTTTTACGTGGTGTGGTCTTTGTTGTTTTATCAATGCTAGTAGTTTTTATTGTTAATTTTAACTTTGTTGTACAGGCAGGCCCCACTTATACAGTAGGTTAGGTTCCTGGGTACTGTTGTAAAGTGAAACGGTCTTTTTTCGCTTTCAAATGCTTAGAAAAGCTTGATTACATGTTTACACTATCATATATTGAGTGAGTAATAGAGCTAGGCCTACAAAATGCACGTACAAAACACATTACTTAAAATATTTTCGTCCTTAGCTTATAGTGAGTGGTGAACATATTTATTGTAGGAAGTCTGAATAAAGAATGGGTATATTGAAAACAGCTGCATTAGCGGTTTTCAATTACACTCATTGTAAAGCGGGGCCCTCCTGTAATTAGGGTGAGTTGTATTCATTTTTTGGTAAGAGCATTCTTCAGATTTCTACTTACCCATGCGGCCCGGTCTCTGAAATGACTGTTGGTGCCAGCAGCTCGCACACTGACGTATGCACCACTGCCCTGCTAATCAGTAGTGGTTCAGGACTTTACGGCATTTTCCATGTTGACAGCTGTTAATTCTTATTTGAACATTATATTTATCTGAAATGGGAAGTTCTGTCTGAATAAATAGTATTAAAGACCTAGGGAAAGTTCACGAGACTTCATTGTCATTTTAAAAACAATCTTAAATTTCTAAAACAAGCCTTCTGTTATATACCCGTGACAAGTTTCGAGGGGGGGTCTTCTACCTCCTTTATCAAACTTTCTTCCTTGATGCTGAAGGCTCTTTGGCCAAGGAATTGGATCTACTCTTCCCTTCCTTTGATCAAACCTGATTACCTTCTATTCCCCAGGCACTGTATGATCCCTGATTTTTAACTCTTCGCCATGAATGTAATAATACCAAACGTTCAAATATGGATCCCTACGTAATAGTATAGTTCAAGGTACTTTTTTCTCTCATATTTCATGATTTACATGGCTGGAAAATATACCGTGAATACAGATACTAATACCATTTACAAGCGTACGCAAAACACACGCACACGACACTGGAGGACGGGAGGGTCAGAGGAGACATGATAACGACATACAAAATACTGCTTGGAATAGACAAGGTGGACAGAGACAGGATGTTCCAGAGATGGGACACAGAAACAAGGGGTCACAATTGGAAGCTGAAGACTGACATGAGTCAAAGGGATGTTAGGAAGTATTTCTTCAGCCACAGAGTTGTTAGGAAGTGGAATAGTCTGGCAAGCTATGTAGCGGAGGCAGGAACTATACATAGTTTTAAGACGAGGTATGATAAAGCTAATGGAGCAGGGAGAGGGAGGACCCAGTAGCCGTCAGTGAAAAGGTGGGGCCAGGAGCCGTCTCGACCCCTGCAACCACAATTAGGTGAGTACACACACACATGTCGTGCCGAATAGGTAACATTTGCGATTTTGCCTTATATAGCAACGCTCTTCTTGCCGAATAAGGCAAGCTAAAATTTGTGTATGCAATAATTTCGCAAAAATCATTCTGAACCTAACGAAAAAATGCATTTCATTGTGTTTATTAAATTATTGTAAACCTCTCTAAAATATATTTAGTTTGATTAGGCTAAATTAAATTGCGCTCGTTATAATAAGGTTAGCTGTATAGCCCTTGTGGCTTAGCGCTTCTTTTTGATTATAATAATAATAAGGTTAGGTAAGTTTCCCAAGGTTCTTTTGGTACAAAATTCTTAATTCTTACATTAACATAAATGAAAAAAATGTCTAAACTTATAAGAGAAACTTTCAGAAAGGACCTTTTAAATGAGTTCTTGCAAATCGACCAATTTTACCTATTCGGCACGATTAGAGCTTGATTAGAGATAATATCGCGGACGGCAAGTTGGGGGACGGTGATCCCCGGAACCATCAATCAATAAACCGTACCCCCGGCCGGGATTGAACCCGCGGTCATAGTCTCAAAACTCCAGCCCGTCGCGTTAGCCACTAGACCAGCTAGCCACAATAAGATTCATCCAACTAGGTATATTTCTACACCATAGGAAAGTTAGCACAGGCACCTCTGTGACCACAAATGCAAGTTTTTACAGAGGTGCCTGTGCTAACTTTCCTATGGTGTAGAAATATACCTAGTTGGATGAATCTTATTGTGGCTAGCTGGTCTAGTGGCTAACGCGACGGGCTGGAGTTTTGAGACTCTATGACCGCGGATTCAATCCCGGCCGGGGGTATGGTTTATTTGCAATCGTGTCATTACGATTTCTTGAGTCATCAATCAATAAGTAGTAGTTTGATGATTCCGGGGATCGCCGTCCCCCAACTTGCCGTCCGCGATACTATCTCTAATCAAGCTTACTGGTTGGTTGCCTTATCAGCCTGGCTTTTAGTGATTGCAGGTCACAATTTATCGTAGGCACTAGGGCACAGCTTATCAGGGATTTTTCCCAGAACTTTCCAGTGCATGTTAGGTATCTGAAATAAATTCCTAAATTATTAGGAATGCCTAAAAACCCTCAAATTGTACTCCAGTGAATGCAGACAAAAAGAGATAGTGTAATTTACGCATCAATGATGCTAGAGGAACTAACTCTATATCTTCACTTAGCACTCTATTTGATTATAATAATATATATGCACTGAAACTTCCAGCATAAGTGGTAGACCGCAAAATACCTGAAATGAAAAGCATTGGGAGAGTAAGTAAACTAAGATAATTTGATACACATTACTTACCCACCCAATTTAAGGGAAATTATCAGTTGACCCCTAGCTGTATTTAAGGCAGTTTGACAAATTTCATACAGGGGGGCACTGGCGCTTACGTTGGACTATGTGCAATGAATACCAGTAGCTTGACTCCTGAAACTATCATCAGGTAGGCCTGATCTGCGACTAAGCAGCTGGAGCGATAAATCTCGAAACTATTGTCTAGAAGAGTAGAGCGAAGGTACGGTACGAATGAAAAGAAACTGCAGGCAGTGCCGCGTGGGATAATTTTGTGCTGCAAGTAGTGCAAAGTGATTCCAGACGGCATAGAGTAATACCAATAATTTTCCGGTCCCGTTACCGTTCTATATGTTCATTTCAGCATTTCGGGCTGCCTGTCACGACGAAATGATAGCGATAAGTTACACACCTAATCTTCATATTAGGTGGAATTACAGCACGCAAGACCGATGAAGCTTCACCCCTGCAGGATGTAATCTATTTGTACCGTTTCACCCATACCAGAGCAAGTATCAAGACAAACCTTAGTGCCAATGAAGGATAATCCGAGCATTGACCTCGCTAAGACGTGACGACACAGGCATCGGAGTGGAACAGCAGTGATTCAGAAAAGATCGTGAACTCTGATATTTGTGTAAGTTCGGGTAATGCACAAAGCAGGGATTACTGGCGTGCGCGATGAGGTTGATGCTCCAAGACGAGACCCCTCACGAAACCTAATGTACTTGCTGACGTAAATGCATGCTAGGCGTTAATTAGCCTGGGTGTTAACTTGGTGTATCTGACTGCGCTACTGTTGTTCTTCCGAATAGGTTATATATCTTGTTTTTGTCAGTTTTGATGTTGCTCAGTACGTAGATTGTCATAATTTGAAGCTCATTCGTCATCATGAAAAATGCGTTTTAGACGAAAATCTCTTTCCCGCCAAAAGTTAAGAGGAACAGTGTGTTGTGCTCTCGCCGTTGACTCAGCTGATGAGGCAGCATGCAAACACTGCCTCAGTGATGGAAGTTACACTGGCAGAGGCAACGTTGATACGCAGTAGATTGCAAGAGTTACTGTTACCCACATAATTTATACAATACAAATTAAGTTAAATTGTGAACAAGAAAGTTCGTGTGGTAGTTAAAAGTCCAAGCCTTGTATTTGTTGAGCCCCTCAAGGAAGGCTCCTTGACGCTGGTGAGGGGCTCTTGATCTAGGGAATTGAATCTGTGCTCCAGTTCCCTGAATTAAGCCTGAATGCCTTCCATCCCCCCATAGGCGCTGTATAATCCTACGGGTTTAGTTGGCTTAGCGCTTCTTTTTTGATTATAATAATACGGGTTTAGTGCTTCCCCCTTGATTATAATAATAATAATAATAATGTATTTGTTGATTATATTCCGAATCATTACCCATGTTTGATGTATAATTTTGAAAATTTGCTGTCTCGAAATACGCCATGAAAGTTATTTGAAGAGAAAAGCACGGAAGCCATGAAAATTTATTTCAAGAGAGAAGAACTGAAAGGCTCTTTATAAAAATACAAGTATAAAAAACACTGTGGTTGGCCTATTGACCCTTAACAAGTTACACTCACACCCAACCACACCCCTCTCATATATCTATTCAATTTATATTTAAAACTAACCAAAGTTCTCAAGACCCCAGTGACGCTACCTGGGAATTTGTTCCACTCAACACTCGATTACAACTCTTAATTTTCAAACCAGTACTTCCAATGTCCTTTCTAAATGTAAATTTTTCCAACTTCAATCCATTGCTGCGGGGTCACAGTTGCTTTTTGCCGATGACACTGTTTAGGATTCTAAAGAGACGTTGCAAAGGTTGGGAGACGAATTTTGGGAGGGTATATAAAAGAAGGAAATTAAAAGTAAACATGAAAGAGCGAGGGAATGTAAGAAACAAAAGATCGGATATGAGACTGGAAAGAGGGAGTACGGAGGAAATAAATATGTTCAGATATTAGGGAGGAAACTTGTCGGCAGACAAGTTCTCTCTAACCATTAAACTGACGAGGGGGGAAAAGCTGAGTGTCCATTAAGGCATCTGCAAAGACAACCTTATCCAAGGAAGCAAGAAAGGGTAATGTAACAAAGTTTTTAAATTTGCAGCGAGGAGGCTGGAGAGCAATATGTGATGTGAATATTATGCAGAGAATTCGTAGTTTGGAGATTATAAGGCATGGGGTTACCATGGCAAGTGAGTCGTGCCGATTAAGCCGAACCGGCGAGTTTGGCCTATTCGGCCGAATAAGAAGAATTATTTTTTTTTGCTATAAATCTGCGGAAATCAATCTGAACACAGCTAAAAAAATATCAGATTTTAATTAATATTAAATAAAATTAAATTGAGATCTGAAATATGTAGCAGATTTTAACTAAAAAAAAAGTTGCGTAAAATTTAAGAGGTTTTTAAGTTTAAAATATATATATATATATATATATATATATATATATATATATATATATATATATATATATATATATATATAATTGCCAATGAAAATATCTATCATTTTGTAAAAGAAATTTTTAGGAAAAGTTTAATTTTTAATGAAGTTCGGCTTATTAGGCAGATACACACACGTGTGTGTTTGTGTATTTTTAAACGTGTTTTGTGGAGGAAGGAAGCCATCATGTAGAGAACTTTGTACTTTACATGCAAACCAGTGAAATTTGTGGTAGCTTAAAGGCGTAATTTATGTAATTATTTGATCAGTGGATTTTTCATCATTATGGAGGATTCAAGCGAGTTGAAAATAGTTTCAGATGTGCATATCTGATAATATGATTTTTTCACCAGATGTTATGAATAATTAATTAATTTTCATTTAAAAGTTAAAGAAAGTGAATGAATTTTCATAGTTTGTTAGGGCGGTGGATTAGAGCTAGTGAGAGGCTTTGAGGTTTGGTGTTAAAATGTAATTGTAGCATAAATTGATTCATTCCATTTGTCATAATTTTCACCACCTGTTGCATAAATAATTAAAACCACGTCAGCATATTCTGCACGAGTCATTTGACCGGGAGCCTACGCAGCGGTGGTAAAAAAAATAAAATGCAGGTGGTGGGTGCAAAAGTTACTGAATTTCTGAGCATACCAGCGGTTGCTGGGTAACTGAGCAGACACTGTCCTCCAAATAAGACGAGCATTTTCGCAAGCATTACAGTTCGTTGATTTCCGCACTCTCTAAATCTATTTTGTTTCATTCTTGCTTGGGTTGAGCTAGATTAACTCGAATTAACTATAGTTATTTTATTATTGACGGTAGTTAACCGTCGGTAGCAAAATATCAGCAGACAGCTTTCGTCTGGCAGGGCGGACAGCATACTTTCTTAGAGCATTAGTATTCCAACGCGAGGTATATTGACAAGTCTCCGTCAGGAAAACACTATGAGGCCTGAGCTTGCTACCACCTGCAGCTCATAAGACTGCCATCCCCACGAGCCCCTTTGAGGCGGGGTAGATGGCAGACCAGAGGCCTAGCTTCTCCCTACGAGCCCCGTGAGGGCGGGGGATGTGGCTAGGCCTGGGGACAGTTGGTCCCAAAGATGATGGGGTAGTTGTACCTCCTCCCATGGGAGACTTAGTTCTCGGGATACTCCCCAGATAGGGAGCCAAGGCCGGGTCACCACTACTTGGAAAAGACCCGGGCCGGGAGAATACCGGCGAATAAGAAAAAAAAAAAGGAAAAACACTTTTTTTTTTCCAGGAGAAAATTCCACCACCGCTACAAATGACCTTCATGCTACACACATAATTTATAATACAACGTTAGTTTTCTAACACGTTTATACGTGTATCTTTCAAAAGGATCTACCCCTCGAAACATTAGCCAGGTTTCGCAGCCTAATATTTATATTTTTTTAGTTAGGATATTTTAACGTTAACTCAGACTCGCTTTGTACCCATTGCTCCAGTAAACCTAATGCTTGCCTCCATGCCTCTAATTATTCCAACCACACTATTATGCCAATCAACAGCAGCAGTGCACCAGATACGCACAAAACTTTGTATTACAGGGGTGTACGACAGGGGCCACAGCAGTTCGTGTTACACTTGTGTAGTCACTTCATCGCCACATCCAGCTATCATCCGACTGCGAGCTTGGTACACTCAAAATGTATTTACAATCCACAACAATGAGACTTAGGTATATCCAGGATTTATGCCCAGACGTTCCTAATTTCGTCGAAAAATAAATTTGTGGCGTTATCTGGGTCCTCTTAGCCTCCTATGCGTGTCCTACACACGTGTTCATCTGGTACCTGCCCAGCCTCAGTCACTTCCTGCTTGCTGTTACAGCTTTATTAGGGCCAGTTACAGCTCGCCAGAGGTGAGCTTAGTAGTTTTTTTTCCCCGACAGTGTGTGTCCCCCCTGTGGTTAGATCTGCCCTGGAGGTTACCTGGAGGTTATTCCGGGGATCAACGCCCCCGCGGCCCGGTCCACGACCAGGCCTCCCGATGGATCAGGGCCTGATCAACTAGGCTGTTACTGCTGGCCGCACGCAGTCCGACGTACGAGCCACAGCCCGGCTGATCCGGCACTGACTTTAGGTATCTGTCCAGCTCTCTCTTGAAGGCAGCCAGGGGTTTATTGGCAATTCCCCTAATGCTTGATGGGAGGCTGTTGAACAGTTTTGGGCCCCGGACACTTATGGTGTTTTCTCTTAGTGTACCAATGGCGCCCCTACTTTTTATTGGCGGCATTTTGCATCGCCTGCCCAGTCTTTTACTTTCGTAGGGAGTGATTTCTGTGTGCAGATTTGGGACCATTCCTTCCAAGATTTTCCAAGTGTAGATTATGATATATCTCTCCCTCCTGCGTTCCAACGAGTACAAGTCAAGTGCTTTCAAGCGTTCCCCTGAGTCACATTGTGAAAGGGTGTAGAGGCAGTGTGTCACCTAGCACCATGCGCTTGCCCAGCCGCAGACACCATGAACCTCCCTGTGAATTTCTGGCCCATGGACGACCAAGCCTTGGACACCTTGCCCAGCACATGTATCATCTACAGTCTCCTACCATGATTTTATAGTAGCCAGAGATGATGATTTAGTGTGTTTTCTATGTTACTGGCCCTCACGCGTTGCTGTTGTCGGGCACGGACCAAAGCCCCGACACATGTTCCTTGATGCAACTGTTTGCTCCTTGCCTCACACACACACACACACACACACACACACACACACACACACACACACACACACACACACACACACACACACAATTCCTGCATCCTTCTGCTTTTCAGCAGTTTTTAGTGTTTATTTTTGTTCGTCAGTGACTCGACGACGTCCTAATCCAGGACCAAGCCAGTCTTGTTCTAAGCCACACTACACCACGTCGCCACACCATCTCAACTCCCACATGCAAGTTCTCCGCCGTCTGCACTTCTCTACCATTTGTGTCCTGTGTACCAGTTAGTTGCATTTCTATTTCTTGTGAGCGATTAAAAATGTTTTACAGTAATCTCTGGAAAATTTGAGAGAAAATGTGGAAGTTTTACCGTTGTGCTCAGTCAATAGAGCACGTGCTCGGCCAAATACTGTAAGGGACGTGTTATATCTTCTCAGTTAAAGTATGTTCTGTTCCATTTTCCTATACCCGATACCTACCATAATACCTATTTGAAAAAAATTGCTGTGTTATCACATACATGTGTAGTAACTCCTCCCCACGATTTAGTTTGGTGTAGGTGTGCTTGGACTTTTGTATTTGTTCCGCTGTATAGTCTGTACCTTAACCAGGGCAACATATCCCTTTGGGTCACAGATCACACCCTAAGGTGCCCACTGACAATCAACAGTTTTGGCATCAGATGCATGAGTTGACCAAGCACCCGTCTGCAGAGAAAACTGTGCTCGCGGACTCCATTGATGATACACCTCTTGGTGTCTTCCGTCCTACGACCCCCATTCAGTGACGTTCTCTGGTTACGCTGCTCAGTCCTGGTCTTCATATTACAGAATGGACACAAATACGTTGGGAAATATGCAGTACAGCGAAGGATGACAAAGTTGATCCCATGTATCAGAAACCTTTCCTTCCTACGAACATAGGCCGCAGGCTCTGAATTTACACTACGTAAAGATGTAGAATTAGATACGATTGAAGTATACAAATAGAAAAAGCAGCAATAAATAATGGGGATATCAGTGTGCCGAAAGTATCTAACCAAGACAGGATTTGCAGCAATGGATTCAAGTTGTATAAATTTAGATTTAGAAGGGATATAGGGGACTACTGGTTTGGCAATAGAGCTGTAGATGAATGGAACAAACACCCAGGTAGCGTTATTGGGGCGAGAACTTTGGGTACCTTTAAATATGGGTTGGACAGGTATATATATAGGATGGGTGTGAGTTGGCCTTACCTGGCCTGGACCAATAGGCTTACTGTAATATACCTTCATTCCTTTGTTCTTACATACTTGACACTATGACCAAAACTGCAAAGTCCCACATCAGGAGAAATTTTTCAGTTTATCCTAACGACCAAAATATTATACCGCCATGATGTAATTCGTTAAAAACCTAACGCTCGAGGACAGGTTCCCAGAAACAAGTCGAGTTTAACCCGAGCAGGAATTTTCCAATCACCGTGGTTGGTGAGCAGATGAACAGACTTCCTCCGCCTCGTTAGTAAGGAAATGAGTAGGCTTCCTGCAATTTCCTCTTCCGGATCCTATCTTGTCCCCACTTCAGGAGTCTTATGCAGTTTTTTCTTTCCCTATTGTATGTAATGGACTGACAAGGGAGTTTACCAGCACTCTTGCAAGGAAATGAAGAGGTGTGGCTGCTTCCTCTCAACTCCATAACTGCCCACTCAGCTGTCGCTCTCCACACTTGTTTGTAGCTTTGCGACCCATTTCCTGCACATGTAATTACAATTCATATAGCCCCTTAGTAACCATATATCGAACGGAGATGTCATATTAGAAAGTTTGGAGAATATGAAGACTTATAGTTCGGGAGGAAAGTTGACAAGGTCAAATTAGTTCCAGATCAGTCGAACTGTGGTGCATGCGTTGGACTGCGTGAGGCTAGGATGAGAAGCCAGATTGATCAAACCATCAAACGGGAGGCCTAGTCTGGGACCAGACCACATGGCTAGTTGACCCACTAAATCGTCTTCACGTAACCTTCAGGTAAATGGAGGGTCAGCAACTGGAACTAAACCCAGTCTTATACTGAAAATAAGCAGTGTCATATAATAATGCTGCATTTCTTCATGTTTCAGGCCCAGATACACATCAGATATATAATTAAACTTATAATTAAAATTCATATATACCGGGACAGTAATAAAGCAAAATAAAACAAGATTTTATTACAGATGAAAGATGAATAATCCTTTATTGGTAATGGAGATTCTAATATATATATATATATATATATATATATATATATATATATATATATATATATATATATATATATATATATATATATATTGTGTGTGTGTGTGGTGCCGAATAGGTAAAATGCTATTTTGACGTAAATAGCAACGCTTTTCTTGCCGAATAACGCAAGCGAAAAACTTGTCAAAAATATATTTAGTTGGATTAGGCTAAATTAAATTGCGCTTGTTATAATAAGGTTAGGTAAGTTTTCTAAGGTTCTTTTGGTACAAAATTATTAATTTTTACATTAACATAAATTAAAAATATATCTTTAAAAGTACGTATAAGAAAAAATTTTAGAAACGACTAAATTTTGAATGAGTTCCTGCTAAATATATAATCATAAACTTAAAACGCCATAAAAGGGGTATGTTTTCACTAATTTTCAGAGTCATTTTACAGTTACATTCTGTTTGAAATTCTCTTCAATCATGTAGGGAATTTTTGTTTATGAAACTGGCAGTAACACCTGCCAGAGCTACAAGATAGGCACAGCATAGGGGCTGAAATTAAATAAGGGTAAACTGACACCTATATAGTCCAATAATGCATCGATGTACAAGAAAAATCAGCGTTTAGGGTTTGAAAATTGATTGGAAGAGGCACTCACAATGTCCTAATTTTCACAATTTCAATAAAATTGGCATTTAGCGCAAAACCAATCCGAACTTTCCTCTATGATACACCAGTGTTGAAATTTGAAGCCGATCGGAAAAGGCACTCTCAAGTTATCGCACGGAAACCTTGTAAGAAAAAATATCTGACAACCACGTTAGGTATCCTTTTTGGGAAACCTAAACATTGTTATACAGGAGTATCAATGCAAAAAAGTTACACTATTATAATCGCAGTAATATGTTACACTGTTACAATCGCAGTAATATGTTACAGTATTATAATCGCAGTAATATGTTACAGTAATATAATCGCTGTAATATGTTACGGTATTATAGTCGCAGTAATACGTATGTTACAGTAATATAATCGCTGTAATATATTACAGTATTATAATCGCTGTAATATGTTACAGTATTATAATCGCTGTAATATGTTACAGTATTATAATCGCTGTAATATGTTACAGTATTATAATCGCTGTAATATGTTACGGTATTATAATCGCAGTAATACGTATGTTACTGTAACTCAGTGTGACTTTGTCAATGGTCCAAGTCGGACCGAAACGTCGTCGTAAGCTTCTCTCTTTTATGTGCGGGTTATTTGTGTATCGTTCCAGTCACGGTATTGTGCCTTTTTTGTGTTATAATCGCTGTAATATGTTACGGTATTATAATCGCAGTAATACGTATGTTACAGTATTATAATCGCTGTAATATGTTACAGTATTATAATCGCTGTAATATGTTACAGTATTATCGCAGTAATATGTGTATAATTTAATTAATTCCAGCAATAAACATAAACAAAGCATGTTGAGTAAAGTATCAAAGTGGATATCATGGTTCATCTTGGAATTGGAGAAGCAGCTAACTTGAGAGGTGCATATTTCTCACTTATTGTATATACATAAAATTTGTTTTAAGTTCTGTTTGAGAAATAAGAGTATATCTGATATCAGTGTACAGATAAACTGTTCACTTAATGATCCGTGTAGTCGGTACGCCTTAAATCTTCCAAAATAAATTAACTTAAGTCTTAAGCCATGGCCACATGGATCGTAGATTATATTAGGTTTGATTAACCCAAACAGCTTTGGTTAAAAAGTTTTTTTTTATAAACATGTAACCTCTGACTGTTAACCTAAATCTTAAAAAAAATCAAATTAAAGTAATCTTAGCTAAGACTAGATCGAAGGTCGTTTCAGGCAGTTAAGCTAAATTAAGAAACATTCAAAGGGGGAAACGACTTGGGTTAAAACGTTTAAGCCGTTTTAGCATTGAAGGTTAAACTAGATTAGGAGTATCCGTGGCAATTTCAACTTAATGTAGTGTGGAATAATTTAGATTAGGATAGTTTAATTGTAGCCTCGGCATAATAGTTTAAGGCGAGGTAACTGAAAATGCTTTTGCATTCTCCTTAAACTCAGAAATGTTATTACCAGGAATTAACAGCCGATTTCTTTTTTGCTAAAAGAGGCTTAGAATAATTTTATTTTATTGATTTGATTAATTGAATTTATTATTATATTAATTTTATTAGTCTTAATTGTATTTATAATTATTTTCTTGTACAGCGCGAACCTCATGGGAGTCATTTAGCGCTGGGTAAATGTCAAAATTCGAAATGCCGTTTCTGGTCAGCCTACCTTACACCTGGAGACCACAAACATTATTACTAGAATCCATGCTCCTTTTATTGAGAGATTTGCAAAGTTTCTGTTGCGTGCCGGATCTCTTCGGCTGCAGTTAATCATTGGGCTTGCGGGCTGCAAACACAAATAGCCCCGTTTATCACGTTGTAGCTGATAGCGTGACCTGGCGCAGGGAGTGATGAAAGTTTTGGAATCTCTTGTCTTGATCTTGTGAGAGAAAGTGTTTTTAAAGCTTGTGTTGGTAGTTTTCTGCTGAATAATTCGTCCTGGAACTGCGAACGTGGCCTCATTTCTAGTATACGTGTTTTGAACCCGAAATAGATGTAACGGTTATAGTGTTGAGGAGGTATACTGATGCTGAGAGCGTCTTGAGACATATACTGATGCTGAGAGCGCTTCCTGCCTTGAGACCTATACTACAGATGTTGCGAACTTGTCTAGAGGTCGGAAACGTCCTTGATGCTACGCTAACATGCTTTCTTTATATGCAGAGATTAAAACATGTCACGTTCATCCATACTTTTTTGTGGATTTTTTTTAGAATTTTCCTAAATTTAGAGCGTGTAAATTTGAATAATATGTATTTAAAGTTGAGGCTCTGATTTAGACTTCTAGAAGTTTAGTGAAGAGGGGGGGGAGGTGCAGCGGCCGCGGAGTGATACACGAGAGGGAGACGCCATAATTAATTAATCTGTGGGCACTGATTACGACAATTGTCCAAGTGAATCGGGCGTCATTGAGGCCATAATTGTTAAGTTTCAGCCTGGATTTGTAATTGGAACTTTTATTAATGTCCCTCGCTGAAGAATAGAGGCAAAAAGTTTACGAAACCACTATAATAGTGATAGGAATGGAAATTGGAGGACAGGGCTTTCTGCGGCACCTTGATAACGCTTGCCTATAATTTACAGTAGTTTACGTCGGCCTTCGTAATTTCTACCTGTCTAGGTAGCGTTAGGGTGTATTCCACCTGAGATCCAAGTGGTAAGTATTAATATATAAATTTCCTTTCTAATTATATAATGTTTTTGTACACCATATGCAATTATTTTGTTAATACCAGGTGTAGTGGACTTAAATTAACATCTTATTCATACAGTTCACTAAAACAACACCTATACAGTCCACTATATTATAATTTATCAGAGTTACTGGTATTAATATTTTATACGTTTAAAATTTTATAGGTCCGACTTGTGGGTAGGAAAGAGTATGTGGGGGTCTCGAAGGAGAGGTATGGTGCAACTAACATTGATAAGTTCAATAAATTGGTCCTTAGTTGTGCCCGCCTTAAATTATGTGGATGAAATATTTCATGAAGGTGCCTGTAAACCTCATCCGCATAATTTCCCACGCTTTCAGTCTGTCATTAATTCGTTTATTTAGAAATTTAACTTAACTTCTAATTCATTGACATCGCCATACAAACCGCACTGCCAGATACAACCTAGCCATAGTCTAGCAGTAGCAACAGGTCGGTAGATTGCAAGATGTAAATGCTAGACTAAGGCTATGTTATAAGTGTGTCTGGCCGCACGGCTTGTATGAAGACGTTAATAACTAAAAGAAGTGTGGACAGAGACAAGGTCATACACTGGAGCATTATATCCTAGTGTCCAACCATCCAACCTGGATTGTGTTCCTCCTCATGTTCTTTCAAGAGACACCACCATGCACCTTAGAGGATATGAAAAGTGTCTTATCATATCCTGTAAGCTTTTTCAAGTGTTCCTCATATCCGTACAGGATATGATAAGACACTTGAAATCTTGAGGTTGTACCCACATTTGCGTCGACTAGATAAATGAACTTTTTGTAGAGATTGCAACTCAATTACAACCGATGTTTGTTTTTTTAGTTGTAATAAGATTTTTTTTTAGATTTTATTCCATACTGTGTTGTGTATATCAACTATATGAAGTAACTGTAAAATATGAAATTACTAATATTTCTTTCTAGTGATGTAACAATGCCCAGTTGGGTCTGACAAAGAACCATTGTGACCTCTGTAATCCTGTTTTTTTGTGTGTGTGCTACTGTTAACAGGATGAGCATGGGGCGCACAATAAACTTTCCGTTCAGGCGGCACAACTAAAACCTATAATTCACTACATATGTAGATGTTTCATATCTCGACGCTGATGTATGGGAAAAAGTATATGCTGGGATAGGAAAGTAGCTGGTAAAAAAAAAACGGAGCTGATGAGTTATTGTGTTTTCTTTGATAATCACCAGCGAAAGTGAGCTACCCACTTCTGTATCAATTCTGATCACTTCTCATTTCCCAGGCGCTGTTTGACCCCTGCGGGTTTAAGTGCTTTCCCATGAATACAAGAAAACGAGCTATTTGTGCTCACATGCAGCGCTAAATAATGGGCCAACATATGAAGGCAACATAGGTAATGCAATTTCAGTGCAGACATGGATATAGCTCTTCCTCATACATATAATAATTCACTACAAAATTAGTGTATTAATGTTATAGCTCTTCCTCATACATATAATAATTCACTACAAAATTAGTGTATTAATGTTATACACAAAATAAGGAGGGAGTTGAAAGAAGTGAAGCAAGACCAACATTCGTTGAAGGGGCAGCAACGATATGCTGGTGGCATATGTTATAGATATTTAAAAGAAAAAAAAAACATCGAAAATGCTGGTCGCCAGTCATAGAACAAGATAGCTTGGCAGTCTTCAGAACCGATCAGGTAGTAGGTTGGTAAACACCAACGATCCAGGAAGGCACTGCCGTCCTGTCATTTGAGCTTGAAATGGAAACTTGTTAATTTTTTGTCCTCTGGCATAGTTACTGAGTTTGTTCAAGACGACTCATTGAACATGTAAGATGAGAGGCAAATCTGGCTGACCTCTACTTGCATTCAGTATACACAAATCTTTATTTTCCTTTTTACTTAATAGCTCTTAATCTTGTAGTTTTTTTCCCAACCTAGAAGGTCTGGTTTGAGACAGGGCCATGGAAAAGATAATCCCCAGAACCACCAGCAGGTAGGCATGGAGTAACAGTATCGATGAAGTACGACGGAAGAACTTTCCTGTACTAAATGATAAGACATGACTGCCTTTATCACGAGAAATTATACCCATGCCGTTACTTGGAGGATCTGCCTGGAGGGTATTCCTGGGATCAACGCCCCCGTGGCCCGGTCCTGACCAGACATGACCGCTAGCTCGCAGAGCTACACAGTTTGGGCAGCACCAGCTGGGCCAGGCTAAGCCTGGATGTTATGTGCAGTACCTGCTGTATTTGTAAACCAACAGCAACATCAGTAGTGGTCGACAATTCTTCAACCTTCTACCTGCAGATATAAAATAATGCAGGAACAAAGGTAGAATTTTTCAAGAAAACTCGAGCCAGTTTCTTCAAAATGTGCCAGATCAGTAAGGTTATGGTATTATAAGGGCCTGCGGACCCCTAGCAGCAACAGTTAGGTTGACCAAGGAGTCAAGGAAATATGGCTTCAATCCGGCTTGGGGCTTGATTTCCTTGCTCACAGGTGCTAGTTATGTAATACAATAAACGAATACCAAATTGTTATTGAGTGTGTCTGTTCTGATCGTTTTCACAAAACGAATGGAAGCTCGTGCCTCCAATGAACTCGCACGAGTTTATTGCAAAGTGAAATATAATAACCTGGAACTTATAATCATGGGGGTGCCTTTTGCACTAGTGAAGGGTTCTTGAGCCAGTTTTTTTTTTTATTCACTTAGCATTAAACCCGAGTGAGTTTATTGGTGGAGGTTTGAACCTTTCGGTATCTGAACCAGTCGAGCTGTTTGTTTCCCCGCACAAGAAATTGAGCGATCCTCCCTTTCTCGGATCAAACCTGTTTGCCTACCATTTCCCAATTGCTGTATGAATCTTAGGGCTTTACTCATCCCCGTGAATATATATTATTACACCAACATTGAATGTTGAAGCATTTCTCTGATGAGTTGAAAAGTGAGATGTATAATTGGCGCTTAACAAATAAATTAGTCCGTGGAATCTCAGTCGTGTGTGGATACAGCCATGTGTGTACAGAGTTAGTGTATAAGCAGTGTGACAGTTTTATAGTGATGTCTTCAACAGCATAGTGGAAGTGGAGAGGAGCAGCAAGTAATTTGTTAAAGTGGAAAATAAACATGTAGGATGAATTTGTGGCTGCTGCCTGTAAGGCAGGGCATGAAGCACTAATGTGACTCTTCAAGGGATGAGAGTGAAGGGTTTTTAATCCACGGAATTGGAGCTTGGATAACCTGATTTCCTTCCACTCTCCAGGCACATACTCAGTGTGGAAGAAAAACGATGGAATAATGTCAGGATGGTGTATCTGTTGGTTTCTGGGGATGGGATCACTGCTCTTGCGTCTCGGTCTCGGACCAGGCGATCTGGTTGCTGCCCTGATCAGTTAGGCTATTCGTGCTAGCAGCACGCAGTCCAATCTAATCCTCAAAACCCAGTTGATCAGGGGATTCTGAAAATACCAGTAATGTGTGGGGTCGACACTACCAACATCCTGAACCATTAGCTATTCAAAATAGTATAAATAGTCTTTTAAATAGCCTTTGGATGCTTTCATGATTTGTGGGTTAATATACAGAAATTAGGGATGCGTTGAGAAGCCTCTCCAACCAAGCAGCTTATGTTTGATGGTTTACCTGTTTCAACAACTTTGTCAAAATTGTGATTGTAAAGAATTTTGCAGGGTAAATTATCTTTGTCGATTCGAAAAAGGGTCTTAGCACACAAATGAGTACGCTACCTCAGATGTGTATCCTAGGCTCTCAGATTTGTATCCTAGGTCATGTATATGTATCTTAGCTCTGTATCCTTGCTCATGTGTATCCTATCCCAAGTTTCCCATTTTTTGCGGTTGCGGAATTAGACAAAGCACATAATGGGGAGCAGTACCGTGAAAATACTTGGTTATTATTTTTTTTATTTAATCTTTAGAGGACTGCCTTAATGCTAGTGAAGGACTGTTGTTTCAAGAAATTTTAGCTGCCCTCCCCTTTCATGGATCAAATATAATTACCTCCTCTTTCCCAAACACTGTATGAACTCTTTGGGTTTTGTGCTCCCTCATAAATATAAGTATAATAATTTTTATTATTGTTATTAATTAAAATAACTGCAACACCATCAATCAGAATAACAACTACCACATCAACCACTAGATTAATCATCACATCAACCACGTCCTCAACAACACAATCACCACAACCACATCAGCATCCACAACTACATCATCCACAACAACCACATCTACATACACAACCACATCTACATACACAACATCTACATAAACAACATCCATCCACATCTACATACACAGCATCCACATCTACATACACAGCATCCACATCTACATACACAGTATCCACATCTACATACACAGTATCCACATCTACATACACAACCGCATCTACAAAACACACACACACACACACACACACACACACATATTGCCCAAAGACAATATGAAAATGACATAGCAGCGAAAGCCAAATCTGACCCGAAACTGTTGTACAGCCACATCAGGAGGAAAACAACAGTCAAGGACCAGGTAATCAGGCTAAGGAAGGAAGGAGGAGAGACAACAAGAAATGACCGTGAAGTATGTGAGGAACTCAACAAGAGATTCAAAGAAGTGTTCACAGAGGAGACAGAAGGGACTCCAGAAAGACGGAGAGGTGGGGCACACCACCATGTGCTGGACACAGTGCACACAACCGAGGAAGAAGTGAAGAGGCTTCTGAGTGAGCTAGATACCTCAAAGGCAATGGGGCCAGATAACATCTCCCCATGGGTATTGAGAGAGGGAGCAGAGGCGCTATGTGTACCCCTAACAACAATATTTAATACATCTATCGAAACAGGGAGATTGCCTGAGGCATGGAAGACAGCAAATGTAGTCCCAATCTTTAAAAAAGGAGACAGTCATGAAGCATTAAACTACAGACCAGTGTCACTGACATGTATAGTATGCAAAATCATGGAGAAGATTATCAGGAAAAGAGTGGTGGAACACCTAGAAAGGAATGATCTCATCAACAGCAGCCAACATGGTTTCAGGGACGGGAAATCCTGTGTCACAAACCTACTGGAGTTCTATGACATGGTGACAGCAGTAAGGCAAGAGAGAGAGGGGTAGGTGGATTGCATATTCTTGGACTGCAAGAAGGCGTTTGACACAGTTCCACACAAGAGATTGGTGCAAAAACTGGAGGACCAAGCAGGGATAACAGGGAAGGCACTACAATGGATCAGGGAATACTTGTCAGGAAGACAGCAGCGAGTCATGGTACGTGGCGAGGTGTCAGAGTGGGCACCTGTGACCAGCGGGGTCTCACAGGGGTCAGTCCTAGGACCAGTGCTGTTTCTGGTATTTGTGAACGACATGACGGAAGGAATAGACTCTGAGGTGTCCCTGTTTGCAGATGACGTGAAGTTGAGAAGAATTCATTCGATCGAAGACCAGGCAGAACTACAAAGGGATCTGGATAGGCTGCAGACCTGGTCCAGCAATTGGCTCCTGGAGTTCAATCCCACCAAGTGCAAAGTCATGAAGATTGGGGAAGGGCAAAGAAGACCGCAGGCGGAGTACAGTCTAGGGGGCCAGAGACTACAAACCTCACTCAAGGAAAAAGATCTTGGGGTGAGTATAACACCAGGCACATCTCCTGAAGCGCACATCAACCAAATAACTGCTGCAGCATATGGGCGCCTAGCAAACCTCAGAGCAGCATTCCGACATCTTAATAAGGAATCATTCAGGACCCTGTACACCGTGTACGTTAGGCCCATGTTGGAGTATGCGGCACCAGTTTGGAACCCACACCTAGCCAAGCACGTAAAGAAACTAGAGAAAGTGCAAAGGTTTGCAACAAGACTAGTCCCAGAGCTAAGAGGTATGTCCTACGAGGAGAGGTTAAGGGAAATCAACCTGACGACACTGGAGGACAGGAGAGATAGGGGGGACATGATAACGACATACAAAATACTGAGAGGAATTGACAAGGTGGACAAAGACAGGATGTTCCAGAGATTGGACACAGTAACAAGGGGACACAGTTGGAAATTGAAGACACAGATGAATCACAGGGATGTTAGGAAGTATTTTTTCAGCCACAGAGTAGTCAGTAAGTGGAATAGTTTGGGAAGCGATGTAGTGGAGGCAGGATCCATACATAGCTTTAAGCAGAGGTATGATAAAGCTCACGGTTCAGGGAGAGTGACCTAGTAGCGATCAGTGAAGAGGCGGGGCCAGGAGTTCTGAATCGACCCCCGCAACCTCAACTAGGTGAGTACACACACACACACACACACACACACACACAAAACCAACCACCACCACCACCACCACCACCACCACCACCACCACCAGCTTATCAGCACAACTACCACACAGCCTAGCAGGAAGCGAGGGCATGATTGGGTTTCACAAGGGAGTAATAGTATTGTAGATTGCACAAAATCATTGCTAATTTCCTTCCTTTTTTATTTGTTTAATTAGTTTTTTCTTTTACTTTATAATTGGCTGTTATCTGGAAACAACGCTAATGAATTGAATTTGGAGTGGCTTGTATTAGGATTAAAGGGGACTTGCACTAAAATTATTTAGTTTTCATGTAATGCGTCAGTATTTTTTTTGTCCCATCAAGAGGAGCCTTGATAATGGTAAATCGCTTTTAATGCGAGGAATTAGAACTATCTTTCCTTTCCTTGGATGAAACGCTTACCGTAATCTTTCAAGAGTGCAGGCTTATATAGTCATTTCCAGCCTGGCTGATTTGGCACCTATTTATCAGTATTTTGGTATGGTTGCCTGTAGGTTACTTTTAGTTACCTACTTCCGCCGCCACGGCCTGATCGATGTTGGTGCCTGCCGCCCAACGTATGCACCACAGCCCAACTGATTAGGAACTGGCTTGAAAGAGCTTATCCAGTTCCCTCTTGAAGACATCTAGGGTTTTGTTGGTAATTTCCTCTACTGCATGCATAATGGAGGACATTGAAGAGTTGTGGTCCCCTTACACTTAATGAACCTCTGTGCTCAATCGCGACCCTTCTTTATATGGGAGGTATATATCTTAAACGGTCTGCCAAGCCTCTAAAACCTGTGGCTGGTTTAGCTTTTTCAACCCTCACAGCACAGGCTGAAGCTAGACTTCTGTTGGCTGTTGCTGTTTGCGGCTCGCTAGTCAACTGTGGAAATTTTTTACATAATTTCCTAAATGTAGAACATATAAATGAATAATATAATAATTGTGTATTAAAATGTGATGCTATTTGGACCCTTCGAGAAATTTCGAGTGAGGGTGGAGGCAGAACAGCCAGGGGATTGACGGCGCAGAGGGAGACGCCCTATTGAATTTAATGTGTGAACACTTGTCTGAATTGTGCAATGTAATCAGGCGTTCTCGAAGGTCATTTGGTGTATATCGGCCTCAATCCGTAATTTAGAAATTGCTGAGACGTTCCTGCTTGAAGAATTGGGATAAATAGTGTGGAAAACCCATACAATTCGGCAACAAGGACAGAAAAATAGAGGACGCCATTTATAATTTGTGAGCACTGGTTGTCGCGGAAATTCTGCTAATAATTCGGCGTCTTCTGGACCAAATTGGGGGGTTTCGGCCTGAATTTGTAATAGGAACCGGTGTTAATGTCCCCTGCTGAAGAATAGGGAGAGGAAATTTTCGGGGCCTTAAGAATTACATGTGTATGGCGGAAGATAAGGGATACGACCAACACTCACAAGGAAGTGTGCCATTAGTCCTTGAATTTAGATCTCGAACTGGCCAGTGTAAGGTCTAGGTGTTAGGCAGGTGTTGTGGTGTGATCCATCTTCACTAATTAAATTCAAAGTGGTAATACGAATTTCTTTTGTGTACCCAGCAAGCCTAAGCATGTATAGTCCATATTATTTTATAATTTACCATTATTGGCATTAATGTTTAAATATTGTAATTATTAATTTAATGTCAGGTCTAGCTTTTTGTGAGAGTGGTGAAGAAGTGGGCACCAAGGGAGTTACAGTTCGGCGATCTACTGTGACTTAAGTCCCACTTATCTCACCCAAATTACTTGCCTGTAATAATTCAGGTAATACCCTGTAAACCTCAGGCAGGTAATTTACTCACAATAATAATATACATACCAACATAGCCATCACAGCCTAGTTCATCTGGCAGTGGATGGGGGTTGGGTTAGTGATACAATTTCCTCTTGAAAACTTTTACGCTTGTTCCGGCAATGTTTCTGATATTCCCTGGGAGCAAACTGAAGAATTTTAAACCACAGAAGTTGACACAATATGCATGTGTTGTATGTATGTATATGCATTGGGGTGGTATAAGTAGAATATATATGTCGTGTCGAATAGGTAAAACTCGCAATTTGACTTAAATAACAATGCTCTTCATGTCGAATAAGGCAAGCGAAAATTTGTGTCGGCAATAATTTCGCAAAAATCATTCTGAACCTAACTTTTTATCTATTCGACACATTATATATATATATATATATATATATATATATATATATATATATATATATATATATATATATATATATATATATATATATATATATATATATATATATCATATAAAATCCTGAACAGGTAATATCAGAATATGCAAAACAACCACTATGAAAGAATAGTGAAATTCCAAGCGCTTTCGTGACTTCTCACATTATCAAGGAACTATATCAAATATCATATAGTTCCTTGATAATGTGAGAAGACAGGAAAGCGCTTGGAATTTCACTATTCTTTCACAGTGGTTGTTTTGCATATATATATATATATATATATATATATATATATATATATATATATATATATATATAACGGGCTGGAGTTTTGAGACTATGACCGCGGGTTCAATCCCGGCCGGGGGTATGGTTTGATATATATATATATATATATATATATATATATATATATATATATATATATATATATATATATATATATATATATATATATATATATATATATATATATGTATGTATATTATATATATATATATATATATATATATATATATATATATATATATATATATATTACGCAAGTTTTCCATGTATATAATGTGCATACATATATTTATATGAAGTGGACTATTTAATTTAGTTTGAAAAGCATGTTTTAAAGTGGTATTTTATATCGTGTTACTGGAATTTTGTTTATTTTTGTTTCTGGCCATTTTTTTCCTTAGAATTTTGTAATTAAATTGAGGGTATTTTGAGCGACATAAAACACTGCCTGCTTGTTTACCCTCGCACTCAGCAACAAATAAAGTATTAATAGTTGAACTTCGTCTCTCTCTCTCTCTCTCTCTCTCTCTCTTGCTTTCTCGACACTTTTGACACGTGCGTTCTAGTTCTCACTCTCTCGCTCCCTCTCCCTCTCCCACTTTCTCCCTCCCCCGCTTTCTCTCTCCCTCCCCAGCCTCTCCTGCATCCTCTGTTCCTCCATCCTTCTTCTCCCCACCCTCTCTTCCTCCATCCTTTTTCTCCTCATCCTCTCCACCCCTTTTCTTCTCCATTCTCTCTCCCCATCCTCTTTCCCCATCCTCTCTCCATCTTCTCTGCCCTGCCTCCCGCGCTGGTCTCACAACAGAGGTGTTGTGATGCAGTAGCCGTGTGTTGCCATTGCTGGTGTCCTAATACTGATGATAACAACACCAATACCAATACCACTGCAACACCCATCCCGTAATGGTACTCGCAGAAAACCCATAATAATTCCCCGGAGGATGGGGCTGGGGGAAGCAGGGAAGCTTGCTGGCCCAGGATTCAATCCGATAATATAAACTTGAATATCTTCACGCGCAGCAAGATGGCTTTAGCGGCCGTGAGTGTGGGCAAGCTCACCAGGCTTCCCTTTTCAAGGGGAACCCCTCAAGGAAGGTTCCTTGATGCCGGTGAGGGGCTCTTGATTGGGGATAGGACGATACCAAAATTTTGGCCGATACCGATACTCAGTTTTATTCCGATACCGTTAAGCCTAGCCGATACTATCATGCCTAACCGATACTGATATATTGGGACACCTCTGCTCTTGATACAAGGAATTGGATCTGCCCTCCCGTTCAACTGAACTTGTAGGCCTACTAGTCCCTTAAAGCTCAATTTGACCCTTATGGGTTTAGTGCTTCCCCGTGAATGTAGCATTAGTCTTCAGTGGAATGGTGAAGGGGTTTTGATCCACGGAATTGAATATACGCCTCCTTTTCCTTGCATCAAGCGCAATTGCCTCAAATTCCCATCAGCTGCTGTATGATCCTTACAGGTTTAGCGCTTTCAAGTTAATAATCTAGGTGTTAGCTCAAAAACAATTAGTAGTGCGTTTTAATGTGTTGAGATGTCTGTGTAATACATAAGAAAAGAAGAAAGAAGGAACACTGCAACAGGCCTACTGGCCTATGCGAGGCAGGTCCAATTCTCCCACCGGCTTAAGCTCACTGACCTAGTGACCTTAAGCTCACTGACCGTCTGACCTCATTGACCTAGTGAGGTCAGACACGTCACTTAATTTAAGCGGGGAGCACAGCATCCGACCTAGTAGCACAAGCTAGTTAGGTCCAACTCACACCCACTCATGTATTTATCCAACCTATTTTTAAAACTACACAACGTCTTAACTTGTATGACAGGCTTCTATGCCTGTTTTAATATGTCTATTTTATTATGTTTAGAGGAAAACGTTAAACCCGTAAGGGTCATATATCGCCTGAGAAATGGGCGGTAATCGGCCTTGATCCATGAAAGTGGAGGGTAGCTGTAATTCCTTGGATCAAGAGTTAGCATCATGGCTCCCCCTCCCCCATTGAAGGGAATAATATTGTTAATCGTCGGTAATAATTATAGACCAATGATTTAATTATTTTCGTAACGACATTATTATTTTGTGTTTGTTTAAATTTACGTTTGCAGCGGTGGCGAGGCTGGGTTGCTCACTTGCAAGGTGGAAGGAGTGGGTTACCTGTAGTCGCTTTCGGGGGTCACCACCCTTGCGACCCGGTTCCAGACCAGGCCACCTGGTTGCTGGTTTGATCGACTAGGCTGCTGGTATCAGCTGCCCGCAGCCCAGCGTTGATCAGGAAGTGTCGTGAGGAACTTACCAAGTTCCCTCTTAAAGACAGCCAGGGGTTTGAGGGTGAGGAACATACACTGCACTGCACTGCACTGCACTGCACCCGCTTTTCAGTGAAACAAATGTAGTTATAGGGAATCCTTGTTTTGTGGGGGCGACGTTTCGTCCACAGCGTGAACGAAACGTCAGTGAATAATTCTATATCACTTCCTTTGTGTCTGCCATCGTGTTGGAATATCGTACCATTAGCTATCCACCTTGTTTTAAATGGAGCACCGTGCGTGGTGGGGCTGGCCCCTAACAACACAATTACTGCTCCATTGTTGCAATGCAAGCGAGTGTTCCAGCGCCTGTCTTTTCATTAGGGTTCAACATTGTGAGTGCAATACAACTGCAGTGCTATTAACATAAATGAAATATACTAATTTCGTGATGTTCGGACAGATTTTCGCGGCGTTGTTGCGCAATGGAATTTACACTAAGGGAAAATTCAACGTGTGAAGAGACCAAGACTTCAACAGCCGCCCTCCATCAGTGCCTGATCAGCCGGGCTTTGGTGCCTACGTTGGACTTGGTGCGTGTAGCCTTTGCTGTACCTTTGATGAGTTTCGAAAAGTCTCTCTACTCTCGGAGCCCGGCCATGGGCCAGGTGTGGTTCATCAGGCCGTCCACCGGGAGGTCTAGTCTGGGACAGAGGCGCCCGGGGGGGGGGGGTTGATCTCCAGGTAGATATACTCGTGGCTGGCAAACTCTGAAAGAAAGGTGCGACATTCATACGCTGCCGCAAGAATAATTGCAACATAACGTAGCATCATCACAGTGGCAGGACGTACTGTAGTATCATCACCCTGGCAGAACGTAACCTAACATCAACACCCTGACAGACGTAAAGAAAAACCCTGGCAGAACGTAACCTAACATCAACACCCTGACAGACGTAAAGAAAAACCCTGGCAGAACGTACCGAAAAATCGAAATGGGAGGCATTTAGGTTTGCTTAGATGAGGGGGAGGATAGCTCCAAATCCTTGAATCAAGAGCCCTTTAGCAAAAATTAAATACTTCTGAATTATGGCTGACCTACAACAGGTTGTGTAGATTTGAGTTGACGAATTGTACAATATGTTTACCAAGAATAGGCGAGGCTTCTAAGTTTTGGTGCAAAATAAAATAAATAACATTTCACAAATACATTAATGCATAAGATAACGTTTTCGAAAATATGTTTTTAAGGCCTTTCGGTTTGTTTGGCCAACTGATGTGAAAAACCAGGCTGCTAACTGGCCGCCAGCAGGAACAGTCGAATTAAACAGGCAGTCATTCTTCCAGAATAATATACTGAGTAGATCATCGTTACTGCTTCTACTGCTTTCAATTTTAGCCACCTCTATATTCGACTGAAGAAGCCTACTGTGTAGGCGAAACGTTTCGTAAATAGAGATATGAAAGTGTTGCACGTTCGTCTTATTCATCAACTTGTCGGTATCATATACCATCATAATAGTGTTACCGAGAATCAGAGAAGCCTGGCCTCAAGCCGGCCTACGAAGGTAGGAAAAAACACTCAAAACTAGGCACAGGAAAATCACAGGACGTATATACTGAACTTGTAATTTCCAAGACACTTTTATCAGGTAATTTTTTTTTATTATGCGAAGTTTCACTCAAATAAACAAAAGCACCGCTTTGTAAAGCACACAAGCCTCCTGAGGTCAGGTGGTAGAGAGGTCAGTGGAGACCCAAGTGAGGTGATTCCAGGAGAGGGCGGGGCTTGGATCTAGGCGTCAGGTCGAGGAGTTTTGTGTTGATTTTAGACAATGGATATTGTTAATATATACATTCCCATGTTTTGTTCTGAAGTTTCGGTGAAGTGGATAGCATCTGCTATCTTCTTTTTCCCGGTGCAGCTATATAAAAGCTTGTTGAAATTTCTTAGTGTGTAGCTGCAAGAAAGCCTGCATGAAACAGTGTAAGTGCCCCAAGACAGCTCTTCAGGGCTATGTAATTTATGACCGTTTACGGCCCGCATAGAGCCAGTAAAGCATTTAAATTACTGGGAACGCCTTACAGTCTTAAATATGTAAGAGTATTCACTGAAGCGGAGGAGAAAGAGAGATACCTAATAATATATCCTGGAAAGTACTTGAGGGCCTTGTCCCAAATCTGCACACTGCCATAACCACAGACTGCAGTAAGAGATATGGGAGGAAGTGCAAAATAAACCCAGTAAAAAGCAGGGGTGCAGTGGGCACAATAAGGGAACCCTGTATCAACGTCCGTGGCGCCTTTAATGAATTTCGCGAGTCTACTCCCGGTGCCCGGCCATGGGCCAAGCTCATATCATCTTATCAGAAGATATCAGAAACACTGCTGAAGAGGAAACTGGACAAGTATCCCAGAGCTTGGCCCTAGGCCGGGTTCTGGGAGTAGAAAAATTTCTCGGAACTCATCAGAGGTACAACATAGAAAACTGTTTATGAAAAACTTAAGTTATAATTCCAGAGTGCGTCGCCGGAATTACCACTTGTCGGCCTGCGGTATTGTTTAGCTACCATATACTGAGGTGTAACACCTGTGGCTATCTGTGACGCACTTGTAACCGATTTTGAGCGCTCTACCCTCGCAGCCCGTTCTGAGGTCAGGCTTCCTTGCTGAGTGTCTCATCAACCAGGTTGTTGTTGCTATCAGTCCACAGACCTATATAGTCATCACAACTTGGCTGATCTGGTACTTGTAGTAGGCAGTGGTCCTCTTTCCTTTCGTCTCTCGTGTTTAAAACAGACAGTGAGACATGATCTCTGTTTTAAGGGCAAAATTTTGTTTGGTATGTCTTAAAGGTTATTTACCTAAGTCACAAGGGACATAAGACGCGAGTAAACACACTTTTTTTTTTTAAATCTCGTCAAACATAGTATGGATTTATAAAATGCTAAAAGTAGGTGCGTTTTTTTTTTTTTTTTTTTCAGCCCAAGATGTGCTGGAGACATCCGTGATTTGTCAATGATTTCTAGGAATATTGTCTCGTACTAGGCATCCTAAATTCGAAATTAAATATTACAGGACTGAGAGTTATTAAAGAAAAAAAGAATGCAAGGAATTTAAAGCAGTGTATACAAGTAACTAGCTTAAATGTACATATCATATTACAAGTTCACAAGACAAACAAGGATAAGTAATTTTCCCGAATGCAAACCGTTTAATAGACTTTAATTTCACATTTATTAGATATGACGATATACATCCGTGTGTGGTTGCTGGCTACCAGCCAACAACCACACACTGCCTAATTATACTCACCTACTTCTCTTGTCAGAGAAGGGAACCCAATGGGAAGCGGTTCTGAGGAAAATTTGTATGATCTGTTTAAAGCTTTAGCAGTATTCGGAGCTGTGGCGACTGATTCACTGTACTTGGGAAACGAGGTCGACCAAACATGAGGTACAAGCGCTCATCAACACACCTTACGGAATGTGTAAGGAGTTACGAAGATAATTACGCTGTTTAAAGTGTTTGAATTATGTTTTTTTCGTCGAGTGTCACTAAAGCTGTCATGAGTTGCCTGTATCCCATGCAGGTTTAGTCATCTTAGTTTATGTGAAGTTAGGCCTAGTGCTAGGCAGAGGACTGGAATGACTCAAGGCAGTCAAAATATAAGACAGGTAGTTATACAGCTATCATAATACGGTAGATTAGAAGACTTACAGAAGTTATATATATATATATATATATATATATATATATATATATATATATATATATATATATATATATATATATATATATATATATATTTTTTTTTTTTTTTTTTAGAAAAAAGCCAGAGAGAGTGCTCAGAGCTTGAAGACAATACTGTATATAGTTTACCAAATTTCTCATAAGGGAAGTCATTCTTTAAAGTGGGAATAAAAGACTTTCAATACTTTTTACCGGGTATAATTTCTAACTATACAAGAGAATAAATAGCTGGCTGTATCTGCTGGTTTAGCGCTTCTTTTTGATTATAATAATAATATATGGCTGTATCTGCATGACATGGTTTTCTGCTGAACTTGTATTCAATATCGGCCCCTCCAGGTAAGTGCCCGATGTCACTGAGGGGCTCTTAATCCAAGGAAATGGACTGACCCTCATTTTCTTTGGAAAGATCCTGTTATCTCCCATTTTCCAGGAGCTATATAACTCTGGATTTGGCTCTTCCCATGATGTGAAAAATAAAATGAAACACTGGATATAAATGGCATAGAGAGGACACTACTGAAGATAAGAGACAAGTTGCAGAACAAGTTTTTGAGGGAACATTTCTCTGTGTCAGAGCTTTATCAAGCCACGTACTAGTGTGGCTTGATAAAGCTCTTAATAAACCTAAACTTGGTCCCAATCATAGCTTGATCTGTAACGTGCGTCTTCTTTTCAACATTAAGGAACACTGTTTATCACACAAAAGTTAAATGGAAAGAAGCTGTTCCATCAGGCTGTTGCTAAATGTAAGCTTTCGTTCCAACAAAAATTCCGGTGACTAGTTCTGACCGTAAACTGTATAATCATGCGAACAGAAGCAATATTCACCAATGGAAAATATGCATAAACATTCCTATGATTAATGCAGTCAACAGAGGAATCTTCGCAAAGGGAACACTCAGATCATGATAATGCAACGTATCCTCATAACTGTGATAATCATCTTTAGCGATATCTAACGTCAAATTCAGAAAACTAGATGTAAACTTAGAAATACTATATTCTTTAAGTTAGATAATGTCGAGCTTGGCAGATTTAGGTGTAGGCTAAATAAACCTATGAATTATATTTGATCGATAAGAATATATATATTCAGAACAAGCCACACAGGGATGGAAGTCTTTAGCTCTAGATCTTTCGCACTCATGCGTCGTCAGGAGCTGTGCAGTGTTGTAAGCCAGCAGCAGATAGGAGGGTAAATTCTCTGAAGCAGGGCATAAGGTATCATTTGCGGCCCATGGCACACTGTCATATATATATATATATATATATATATATATATATATATATATATATATATATATATATATATATATATATATATATATATGTGTGTGTGTGTGTGTGATGATTGCGTCTGCTCTTGCTGCAGGTATTGAAGCTAGTGGAAGGATTTGAGCCCCACGCTGGTGTGTACGGTCTGAGACCTACGCTGGTGGGTGGGAGAGCGGACCTGCGCGTAATGCATCGTAAAATTGCAACGTAAATTGGATGCTTGAAACATCTGAGGGAATTGAAAGTCACAGGGTAATCTTCATTTTATATTCTTTTGAGATAAAAAAGGAGAGTGAGGACAGGGGGCCGGTGCTGACTTGGGGGTTTTGTTCATTTATATTCATGTGTGTGCTGGGGCAGGCGCTGCCCGGCTCCTCCTGCACCACGCCGCCTCTGTTGTTGTTGTTGTTGCAACAATGTTCATGCCAAGTGTTATGCCACACTAACATTTTTTACTCACACGACCCTTGAAAAGTCTGGATATTTCTCTCTCTCTATTTATACATATATATATATATATATATATATATATATATATATATATATATATATATATATATATATATATATATATATATATATGTCGTGCCGAATAGGTAAACTTGCTGTTTTGGCTTAAATAGCAACGCTCTTCTTGCCGAATAAGGAAAGCTAAAATTTGTGTATGCAATAATTTCGCAAAAATCATTCTGAACCTAAAGAAAAAATATATATCATCGTGTTTGTTTATTATTAAATTATGGTAAACTTATCTAAAATATATTTAGTTGGATTAGGCTCAGTTAAATTGCGCTTGTTATAATAAGGTTAGGTAAGTTTTCTATGGTTCTTTTGGTACGTAATTCTTAATTCCTACATTAACATAAACGAAATAAATATATCTTTAAACGTATAAGAGAAAATTTTAGAAAGGACTTGATTTTAAATGAGTTCTTGCTAATTGGCCAGTTTTACCTATTCGGCATGACATATATATGACCAGGGATCAACTTTAATATGGTCAGGGAACAGCTTTAATATATCCTAGGGATCAACTTTAATATGGCCAGGGAACAGCTTTAATATATCCCAGGGATCAACTTTAATATATCCCAGGGATCAACTTTAATATGGCTAGGGATCAGCTTTATAATGGCCTGAAACTAGTTTATCATGTCCATTTACCAACTCTATCATGGTTAGGGGCCAGCTTTATCATGGCCAGAGACCAGGTTTTTCGTGGCCAGGGACCAACTTTATCATGGCCGGGGACCAGTTTTATCAATTATAGCGACATCAGGCAGATCCCGAACTTTTTCTTCAAGTATTTCTTTTTTCTAATCCTCCTCTCTATTTGTCCAGCTCCAGTCATTTCCCCCTCCCCCCTTCTCTCTCCAGTCCCTACATCCCTCTTCTACCAGTCATGCTCTCCCTATTCCCCAAGTCCCTCCTACCAGTCCTACCTTCCTTATTCCTCCTAGTCTCTCCTCTCTTATACCAGCTCTATCTTCATTAATCCTCCATTCCCTCCCTCTTCCACCACTCTGCTCTCTATTTCTATATTCCCTCCCTCTTCCACCACTCCTACTCTCTCTATTCCCCCAGTCCCTCCTACCAGTCTTACCTTCTTTATTCCCCCTTCAATTTATCCCTCATCTACCAGTCCAATCCTCTATATTCTACTATTCCCTCCAACTTTACTTTTGTCTTCCTTTTATCCCTTCTTCCCGCAGTCCTTCCGTCTTCCCGCAGTCCTTCCCTCCCTCTTCCCGTAGTCCTTCCCTCCCTCTTCCCGCAGTCCTTCCCTCCCTCTTCCCCACAGTCCTTCCTTCCGTCTTCCCGCAATCCTTCCCTCCCTTCTTCCCGCAGTCCTTCCCTCTCTCTTCCCGTAGCCCTTCCGTCTTCCCGCAGTCCTTCCTTCCCTTCTTCCCGCAGTCCTTCCCTCCCTCTTCCAGCAGTCCTTCCTTCCGTCTTCCCTTAGTCCTTCCCTCTTTCCGTAGTCCTTCCGTCTTCCCGCAGTCCTTCCCTCCCTCTTCCCATAGTCCCTCCCTCTTCCCGCAGTCCTTCCCTCCCTCTTCCCGCAGTCCTTCCCTCCCTCTTCCCGCAGTCCTTCCCTCCCTCTTCCCGCAGTCCTTTCCTCCCTCTTCCCGCTGTCCTTCCCTCTCTCTTCCCGTAGTCCATCCCTCCCTCTTCCCGCAGTCCTTCCCTCCCTCTTCCCGCAGTCCTTTCCTCCCTCTTCCCGCCGTCCTTCCCTCTCTCTTCCCGTAGTCCTTCCCTCCCTCTTCCCGCAGTCCTTCCCTCCCTCTTCCTGCAGTCCTTCCCTCCCTCTTCCCGCAGTCCTCCCCTCCGTCTTCCCGTAGTCCTTCCTTCCGTCTTCCCCCAGTCCTTCCCTCCGTCTTCCCGCAGTTCTTCCCTCCCTCTTCCCGCAGTCTTTCCCTCCCTCTTCCCGCAGTCCTTCTCTCCCTCTTCCCGCAGTCCTTCCCTCCCTCTTCCCGCAGTCCTCCCCTCCGTCTTCCCGTAGTCCTTCCTTCCGTCTTCCCCCAGTCCTTCCCTCCGTCTTCCCGCAGTCCTTCCCTCCGTCTTCCCGCAGTTCTTCCCTCCCTCTTCCCGCAGTCTTTCCCTCCCTCTTCCCGCAGTCCTTCTCTCCCTCTTCCCGCAGTCCTTCCCTCCCTCTTCCCGTAGTCCTTCCCTCCCTCTTCCCTCCTCTTCCCGCAGTCCTTCCCTCCCTCTTCCCGCAGTCCTTCCCTCCGTCTTCCCGCAGTCCTTCCCTCCCTCTTCCCGCAGTCCTTCCCTCCGTCTTCCCGCAGACCTTCCTTCCGTCTTCCCGCAGTCCTTCCCTCCCTCTTCCCGCAGTCCTTCCCTCCGTCTTCCCGCAGACCTTCCTTCCGTCTTCCCGCAGTCCTTCCCTCCGTCTTCCCGCAGTCCTTCCCTCCCTCTTCCCGCAGTCCTTCCCTCCGTCTTCCCGCAGTCCTTCCTTCCCTCTTCCCACAGTCCTTCCCTCCGTCTTCCTGCAGTTCTTCCTTCCGTCTTCCCGCAGTCCTTCCTTCCCTCTTCCCACAGTCCTTCCCTCCGTCTTCCTGCAGTTCTTCCTTCCGTCTTCCCGCAGTCCTTCCTTCCCTCTTCCCGCAGTCCTTCCCTCCGTCTTCCCGCAGTTCTTCCCTCCCTCTTCCCGCAGTCTTTCCCTCCCTCTTCCCGCAGTCCTTCTCTCCCTCTTCCCGCAGTCCTTCCCTCCCTCTTCCCGTAGTCCTTCCCTCCCTCTTCCCTCCTCTTCCCGCAGTCCTTCCCTCCCTCTTCCCGCAGTCCTTCCCTCCGTCTTCCCGCAGTCCTTCCCTCCCTCTTCCCGCAGTCCTTCCCTCCGTCTTCCCGCAGACCTTCCTTCCGTCTTCCCGCAGTCCTTCCTTCCCTCTTCCCACAGTCCTTCCCTCCGTCTTCCTGCAGTTCTTCCTTCCGTCTTCCCACAGTCCTTCCCTCCGTCTTCCCACAGTCCTTCCCTCCCTCTTCCTGCAGTTCTTCCTTCCGTCTTCCCACAGTCCTTCCCTCCGTCTTCCCACAGTCCTTCCCTCCGTCTTCCCGCAGTCCTTCCCTCCTTCCCGCAGTCCTTCCTTCCCTCTTCCCGCAGTCCTTCCCTCCCTCTTCCCGCAGTCATTCCCTCCGTCTTCCCGCAGTCCTTCCCTCCCTCTTCCCACAGTCCTTCCCTCCCTCTTCCCACAGTCCTTCCCTCCGTCTTCCTGCAGTTCTTCCCTCTCTCTTCCTGCAGTCCTTCCCTCCCTCTTCCCGCAGTCCTTCCCTCCGTCTTCCCACAGTCCTTCCCTCCGTCTTCCCACAGTCCTTCCCTCCGTCTTCCCACAGTCCTTCCCTCCGTCTTCCCGCAGTCCTTCCCTCCCTCTTCCCTCCGTCTTCCCGCAGTCCTTCCCTCCGTCTTCCCGCAGTCCTTCCCTCCATCTTCCCGCAGTCCTTCCCTCCGTCTTCCCACAGTCCTTCCCTCCGTCTTCCCGCAGTCCTTCCCTCCGTCTTCCCGCAGTCCTTCCCTCCGTCTTCCCGCAGTCCTTCCATCCATCTTCCCGCAGTCCTTCCCTCCGTCTTCCCGCAGTTCTTCCCTCCGTCTTCCCGCAGTCCTTCCCTCCGTCTTCCCACAGTTCTTCCCTCCGTCTTCCCGCAGTCCTTCCCTCCGTCTTCCCGCAGTTCTTCCCTCCGTCTTCCCGCAGTCCTTCCCTCCGTCTTCCCGCAGTTCTTCCCTCCGTCTTCCCGCAGTCCTTCCCTCCGTCTTCCCGCAGTTCTTCCCTCCGTCTTCCCGCAGTTCTTCCCTCCGTCTTCCCGCAGTTCTTCCTTCCGTCTTCCCTCCGTCTTCCCGCAGTCCTTCCCTCCGTCTTCCCGCAGTCCTTCCCTCCGTCTTCCCGCAGTCCTTCCCTCCGTCTTCCCTCCGTCTTCCCGCAGTCCTTCCCTCCGTCTTCCCTCCGTCTTCCCGCAGTCCTTCCCTCCGTCTTCCCGCAGTCCTTCCCTCCGTCTTCCCGCAGTCCTTCCCTCCGTCTTCCCTCCGTCTTCCCGCAGTCCTTCCCGCCCTCTGCCACCAGTAACTTCCTCTTCGCCAGTCCACCCTCTCTTTTTTCTAAGAAGGGTAAATTACTTTTCCTTGTCAAGTATTTTGTCCCGCTGAGCTTTTTCCTTGTGTAAGTGAGGACTTTGTCGCCTTGATTCTCATAATGAAATATAACTCATGGTGGATTTTTCCTTTAGTCTGCCATTAATTTCTCATTGTTTGTTTTCTTTTATATGTTTTTGTATTTTTGGTTTGTCTGTATGTTTGTGTATTTTTGTTTTGTCTAGTTTTGTTTTGTTTGTACATGTCTGGGCATTTTTGGTTTGTCATATATATATATATATATATATATATATATATATATATATATATATATATATATATATATATATATATATATATATATGATGGGGTCCACTGGTGTAAATTGTGGGACCCATAGCCTCGGAGAAGTGGATAGAAACACAAATAACCCGCACATAAAAGAGAGAAGCTTATGACGACGTTTCGGTCCGACTTGGACCATTGACAAAGTCACACTAACCAGAGGTGGAGCAGGACGGCTATATATAAGCAGGAAGAGGTGGTGGTAGTAGTAGTAGTACAAGAGTTGTATATAATACCGACAAGATGAAATTATATACAACTCTTGTACTACTACTACTACTACTACTACTACCGCCACCTCTTCTTGCCTATATATAGCCGTCCTGCTCCACCTCGGGTTAGTGTGACTTTGTCAATGGTCCAAGTCGGACCGAAACGTCGTCGTAAGCTCTCTTTTATGTGCGGGTTATTTGTGTATCGTTCCAGTCACGGTATTGTGCCTTTTTTGTTATTTAAGTGGATAGAAAGGCTTCAACGAAGAATATTTGGATTTCTTCCTGAAGCCGTTTGAATATTCCACTTCCCCTACCACCCCATCTTTTAATATATATTTTTTTTTTTTACCAATAGGAATATTTTATTACATAACATGGTACAGAAGATTTAAGAGATACATTGTTGATACAAAGGTGGCATATAAGGTACATGTTGTTACGTGTGTATCACCGATTATAAGGCGAAAATCTCATCCAGCTCCTCAGAGCTGGGGTGTGCGCCCAAAATACTGCAGGCATTACCCCTTTGAACAGCCGCACTGAGCCGCTGGAACAGAAAACTAGCTGCCCTGGGATCCCTAGTTACCATGATGAGTCTTTTTCCCAGCTCCTTAAGGAATTTAGATGCACTCTTTCCCCATGAGCCAAGGGTCTCTGAGCCTATGGGAACAAACATATAATGATGGGCAAGTTCTCCATATTTTCTAGACTTTTGGGACTCCCTGAAGCTGGCAGCTGCCCCTCCTTCCTCCCTGGTGTATTGGAGATAGGTATCAGCCAAGGTAGATGCACATGTATAGTCCCACACCACCTGCTTCCCATCTGTCCAGGCTTGAAGGGTGATACCATCTGGACGCTTCTGGCTGCCATCAGATCTGCGTAGTTGGGGTGGCTCCCTTACTGCTGGGCATCCGGCTGTTGTGAGGCTTCTCTTGATAATGTTATTAACCTCCTCATGTCTTGCAATCTTTCCCTCGGATTTACGGCACACAAGACCATGGTACCCGAATCGGTCTGCTGCTTCACTGCCACAAATACACCTGTGTTCGGCGAGAATAGGGGCGGCAAGTCGAAGGGCAACACCGATGCGATGGTCTGTGGGTCGAGGCGTGTGCCAAGGCTGGAGTTGGGAACAGCCAACAGAAAGTCCCCAGCATGAGGGGCTCTCACTGCCAGGAGGCGGGCTCTATCCTTCCCTGACACACTCTGAAGCATTGTTGAGGCAATATTTTCCACTCTTGGACCATCCCAGTGCAATTGTTTGTAGTTGTTGGGGGGAGCAGGTCTGGTTTCAGAGCCCGTTAGATTATCCCAGATCAATGCTCCGTCAATGAATTTTTGGTCCTGGACTCCAATATATATATATATATATATATATATATATATATATATATATATATATATATATATATATATATATATATATATATATATATATATATATCCGGTTTATGTCTGGATATTTTTGTTTGTCATATGTACTCGAAATATGTTTAGGTAATTTTGTTTTGTTAGTGTTCTTGTTTGTATAGTTTTTGTATATTCCTGTATGACATGTAAACGTATGACTCGCAAATGTTATCCTAGTGTCATGTCAGACTGGGTCTTATTATAGGTCGTGTGAGAAGATTCAGCTGTAAATAAATCTGTATACCATTACAGGAGTCACCATCCCCGCAGCCCGGTCCCAGACCGCTCCTGGTTGACAGTCTGATCAATCAGGCAGCTGGTGCTAGACGTTTGCAGTCCAACGTAGGCATTGCAGCCCAGCTCATCAGACGCTAACATTGACTTATATAACTCCCTCTCGAAGGCAGCCAGGGGACTAATGTTAATTCCCTTTATATATGAAGGGAGAATGTTGAAAAGTCTTGGTCCGTTTACACTTCAGCAATCTCTTAGTGAATTAAATACACCTCTCTTCATTGGAGGTGTCGTAACGTCTGTCAAGTCTCTTGGTTTCGTAGGAAGTTATTTCGATGTGCAGATGCGGGATGAATCCCTCCAGAATTTGTAGGTGTGAATTAGGATTTATATTTCTCACCCACGTTCCGGGGAAGGCATTTCAAGGAATTTCAGGCGTACCCAGTAACTTCGGTGCTTGACGAATTTATGCAGGAAGTGAAAATTTTCCGGACATTCTTCAAATCCGCGATTTTGTCTGCCTTAAAAGGAGTTGTTAAGTGTATAGCAATATTCCAATCTGCAGAGAACTCATAACTTTAAAAAAATCTCATCATTGACTTGGCATTTCTTGTTTTGAAGTTATGCAGTCGTCGTCCCCACATAAAACATAATTATTGGGGATTAAAACTCACAATACCTTGCTCGGATGAATTCACAAACAACCCACACTTAGCTTTATGATTTATAATGGCCTAGAAGTGGCCGAAAGGTTTGAAGTTTCCTCTCCAGAGTGTGGGTTATTTGTGAATCAATTGTTGAACGGGGAAGGACAGTCAAACGTATTGGCCATCGCTTTAAGATTTCACAATAAGACCCAAAATATTGGCCAAAGACCATCCACATAAATGTCCTCGTTTTTACGATATTGGTTTTCCCACACACAGCGCTGGGCTGTGAGGAGCTCAAGTTGCCGGATAATAAGAATTATAATTCTCTCGGGGAAGCGCCAAACCTCTAGGGTGCATAGAGCTCCTGGGAAATGAAAGGTAGCCAGGTTTGATGAGAGAAAAGGGGAAGTTACTCCATTTCCATGAATCAATAGCCCTCCAAGTACTTGAGGCAGAGTTGGTGCCACTACCTGGAGGTTTCCTGGAAGTGTTCCGAGGGTCAACGTCCCCTCGGCCCAGTCCAAGACCAGGTCTTTTGGATGGCCTGCGCATCCCCACGCAGTCTAAAGTATGCACCACACTCAGGCTGATCAGGAACTGTCTTGATGTTTTTAGAAAGGTCGTTCTCGTTCACTGTGAAGTTATGCCGACAGCTTGTGTCGTTTTTGGTAAGCTGTTTACAGCTTATTATGAAGGTAAGCTTAAAGCTCATCCCTCCCGCTCCGGAAGATGCATCAGGTGCTCCTGGAAAATTGATAGTCCACTCAGGTGAGTGTTTACATAAGATGTCCCTTCAAGGTAGATGCACCTTGATGCTGGTGAAGAGCTCTTGATTCTAGGAATTGTAGATGCCGTCTCCCTTCTAAGATCAGACCTGATTACCTCATTTTTTAGGTGCTTTGATCCTTACGGGTTTAGCACTTCCCCATAATATATTTATCATAAATATTTATATTTAGGATTAATGTTACTTTAGTGACCTAGTTATAAGCATTCATCTTTATTTTTACTTTACACTTAAAGGAATTACTTTAATATATTCGAGTCATTCTTTCGTTTTATGTTTCACCCAGACTTAAAATACAGTTTCAAAGATCTCTAGAAAACAGCTGAATATCTTCTTATCACTGGCTTCAGGCTAGCATTGATAGCCTGACTGATCAGCTCATCAACCGGGTGGCAGGGTCCGGGAACAGGTATCGGGGGCATTAGCCCCTGGAAACATCAAGAGGTAGGAGGAAGTTCTACGGCTACTCTGCAGGCGTGCTGATACAGGTAAAGACTTGACAGGTGACGCGGGAAAAGTCTTAAGAAATATCCTCGTAAATCAGACAAAGACAGAGCAGTGCTTGAATAAAGCCAAGTTTCAGCTTTATCACGTTATTCTATAAGCTCTCACCGAGCGAAACATTGTTTTAATAAAGGTTTGCTCTGTGTACTCACCTATTTGTGGTTGCAGGGGTCGATACATAACTCCTGGCCCCGCCTCTTCACTGATCGCGTTTAGGTCCTCTCTCTTCCTGCTCCATGAGTTTTATCATACCGTGTCTTAAAACTATGTATGGTTCCTGTCTCCACTACGTCACTTGCAAGACTATTCCACTTCTTGACAATCATATGACTAAAGAAATACTTTCTAACATCCCTTTGATTCACTTGAGTCTTCAACTTCCAATTGTGACCCCATGTTTCTGTGTCCCATCTCTGGAACATCCTGTCTCTGTCCATCTTGTCAATTTGTCGCAGTATTTTGTGTCTTCGATTCACTGTGTCGGCTCACTATGTTTCATACATGAACATGCTTGGAAAGTTTAAATGGGTTCGTGTAAATCTCGGAAGCTTGTCTCTGAAACCATAGATGATACACATAAGAACATTTCTTTTGGAAGCACTAATGCTCTCCTTAGACTTCTAAGGAATTAGTAGGTGATCGCTCACGCAAGTGGGCTTAGATAAAACTTCGTGCATGACAGAATTGGAAAGAAGATATGTGTGCTTCGGGAGATAAGCATAGATGTCTGCTGTGGAAAAGAACATAATGTCAGCCTTGGAAAGTACAGGTGTATGCCTTAGAAAGAACATGTGTGTGCCTTTGTAAGTACGAAAGGAAATCCTAGAAGACCTGGTAGCATGGACTTTCAGACCCGATACCAGTTGTCTAGCACAATCACCACCTGGGAGCGAGTGTTTAGAATCTGTGGTTGGCTGCCGCTTGAGCAAGAGGAACTGTCCTTGGGGTTGAGCGAGGTGATTACCAGCATACGCAATATCCTCGCGGATTGTGTCGTAATTTTTACTTGCTGCTCTCTTTGTCGCTCAATTGTAGTTTTGATCCTGCATTTCTTCCATGTCCTATTCTCCCTCTTTTTTTTTTTTGTAATTGGTTTCGAGGGTTCTGCACTCAGCCATTCCTACCTGGAGTCTACCTGGAGGGTATTCCGATGATCAACGCCCCCGCGACCCAGTCCATGAGCAGGCCTCCCGGTGGATCAGGGCCTGATCAACTAGGCTGTTAATGCTCGCCGCGCGTAGTCCAACGTACGAACCACAGCCCTGCTAAGGCCAGAATTCCATGATAACTGTCCACTTTTCCAGGTTGTTGCCGTTAGAGGTCTGCAAGTACCGTAATCCCATTCCACTGCTTAGTGCCACAAGCTGCAGTTGGTTAGGTAAGGTTTATCGGGAAACAGGACAAGTGTTTCCTATACTTGGTGTAGAGTACCCAACAAGGTCCCGACCCTGTGAGAGCCTAGAGCGATAGCTCCAATTTTCTTGATAACATAGTGGAATTAGCAGCTTCTTTTAGCCTTCACAGAGCAGTACTTGTTCCGTACATCTCTGTAGCCTCGTCCCAGGATAAAACTCATAAAACATAAAAAGTCCCTAACAAGCTTAGCCTCTCCCTCCCCAGATGACTGGCCTCTTTTGTAGAATTTTCTGGCTGGCTCCTTGCCGCTTCCTGTCTCGTTGCTTGTTGGCTCCTCGTTGGCTCATATTCATGTCCTTCCTGTGGCCTCGGTGACTTATAGTTGTTTTCATTGTCTCATCGCTGTAGCCTTGGTGACTCCTTGTGTTGTCCTTGCTGGCTCCTTGTTGTTGCCTTGATGACTCCTTGTGTTGTCCTTGCTGCCTCCTTATAGTAACCTTGGTGACTCCTTGTGTTGTCCTTGCTGGCTCCTTACAGTAACCTTGGTGATTCTTTGTGTTGTCCTTGCTGGCTCCTTGTTGTTGCCTTGATGACTCATTGTTCTGTCCTTGTTGTAGCCTCTGTGATTTTTTTTGTGTCCTTGTTGGCTCAATGTTGTTTCTGGTTTCTCTCACGGGATACCGTCTTTCTCTTCCCACAGTACTGACCTTGTGCCAGGTTCTTTGCTACTTCCTGGCGTGTGTTGCAAGGCTTAATTTTACTTACAAATTATAATGATTCGATTATAGGGTCCTGATGTGATTCAGTGACCGAATCTGCCGTGTTTCGAGGTATTAAATGCGCCTCATTATGAAATCACGCCCCCCGTAACGCCAGCAATGTTTATTATAAAGAATCGAAGCCAATTAGATGTTAAATGAAACTTTTATAAAGGAATGTAGGCGATTAGATTTTAACGCAAATTGTGTTCATTAAAATGATTTAGATAGGTAGTATCTCAAGTAATTATCATTTTAAATTTTTTTTATCATGCTCCTTATTAGAGCACAGAACTGTGGTAAAGACAAGCGTGTTTAAGGTGCTACACTCAACACGTCGCTACCGTCCATGGAAGGCTGTGGGATGAACAATAAATATGCCACGTTTCAGTGACAAGCTCTAAAAATCTTCCTTAACGGGGGTTGTCATCTCCTTCAGACGGCCTCATCGCTGAGGAGCATCTCACTGCAACCATCCTTCAAAGGTCCCCAACTCTTATATTACTGTAAGGATCAAAGGCTTTTCGGTCTGTCATTGCTTTATCGGATTATCCCCTTCGTTTCGTATATTTTATACCCGCCTGTGAAGTCTTGATCCTTTCACTCTGTCGGCTCCATACATCTCAAGCCGGGAAAGACATAATCCTCTTCTCAAATTTCTCTCCTCCCTTCTCTCGCCATTGCAGGTCCCACAAGAGAATTCTGAAAAGACATTTACTTCCCTAAGCCTTCCACAGCATGATCATACACCCTTTCCCTTTACTTAGTAGCTAGATTGGCAGACAGCAGTCATTAAGGGCCTCAGTGGAAATAAGTCACTTTGACTTTTTTGGGTTTTCCTAGGTAATTTATACTGTGTATGATAATTGTACTTATGTGTACCTGTACGTGTATAAATTTACTTGGTAATCCAGGTAGGTAAGTATTTCTGTTATGTGAATGTGAAACTGAAGCCTGTTAAATGTTGGTCACTTTAGTAGGATCACTGGTCTTTTCTGTCTGTCTCGTGTACATGTAAGGCGGCAGGTAAATCTTCCAAACTGTTTGCATATATTCAGTAGCACTTATCATTACTTGTTCGTGTTATGTAATAGCTAGTTCTCGTTCTTGTAATGTTTCTTTTCCAATTTAAGAAGCCTGGTTTGAGATCGCACTCAGTGCCTCTTCAGCTTATACACGGAATATGTATATATATATATATATATATATATATATATATATATATATATATATATATATATATATATATATATATATATACACACACACACACACAAGGAATTCGCAAGAGCAGGCGAAATATACACAAACACTGATCTCTGGCTGAAGGAGACTCGAACCTTGGAACAAGGTACGCAGTGCTTTACCAATATACCCACACTGGACCAATACCTTGGAGACCAGCTTGCGCTAGACTTTGATCCAAGGCAGCCAGCTTTCAGGGAGAAGGCTTACAGCTTTTCATTTCATCCCCTGCATGCATCAGCCTTACTAGAGATATTAACAATGCAAGGAATTAGCAAGAGCAGGCGAAATATACACAAACACTGATCTCTGGCTGAAGGAGACTCGAACCTACGAACCTTAGAACAAGGTTGTTCCAAGGTTCGTAGGTTCGAGTCTCCTTTAGCCATATATATATATATATATATATATATATATATATATATATATATATATATATATATATATATATATATATATATATATATATATAGGATGGGGTCCACCTCTGGTGTAAATTGTGGGACCCATAGCCTCGGAGAAGTGGATAAAAAGGCTTCAAGGAAGAATATTTGGATTTCTTCCTGAAGCCATTTGAATATTCCACTTCCCCTACCACCCCATCTTTTAAACTATTTTTTTTTACCAATAGGAATATTTTATTACATAATATGCCACAGAAGATTTAAGAGATACATTGTTGATATAATGGTGGCATATATATATATATATATATATATACATGTTGTTACGTGTGTATATATATATATATATATATATATATATATATATATATATATATATATATACATGTTGTTACGTGTGTATATATATATATATTATATTATATTATATTATCACACTGGCCGATTCCCACCAAGGCAGGGTGGCCCGAAAAAGAAATTTTCACCATCATTCACTCCATCACTCTTGCCAGAAGGATGTTTTACACTACAGTTTTTAAACTGCAACATTTACACCCCTCCTTATATATATATATATATATATATATATATATATATATATATATATATATATATATATATATATATATATATTATATATGTCGTGCCGAATATGTAAAACTGGTCAATTAGCAAGAACTCATTTAAAATTAAGTCCTTTCTGAAATTTTTTTTAATACTTTTAAAGATATATTTTTTTCATTAATGTTAATGTAAAAAAATTTAATTTTGCACCAAAAGAATCTTAGAAAACTTACCTAACCTTATTATAACAAGAACAATTTATTTTAGCCTAACCCAACTAAATATATTTTAAATTTGTTTACAATAATTTAATACTAAACACAGTGAAATATATTTTTTTCGTTAGGTTCAGAATGATTTTGGCGAAATTATTGCATGCACAAATTTTCACTTGCCCTATATGGCAAGATGAACGTTGCTATTTAAGCCAAGATCGCAAGTTCTGTCTATATATATATATATATATATATATATATATATATATATATATATATATATATATATATATATATATATATATATATATATATATATATCGTACTCTCAAGACGCTATAAATACCACCTTGTGAAGCTCTCAGCCTCTGCCTCACTGTTGTTGGTGCTGTGAGCCCACTATGAAAACCTGGAATCATGCACACACACACACACACACACACACACACACACACACACACACACACACACACACACACACACACACACACACACACACAGATGCCATCTTTCCAACGGGATACCAAATCCTGAGGAAAGTCAGAGGGAACAGGGGGGGTGGAGGAGTGGCGTTGCTGATCAAAAATCGCTGGAATTTTGATGAGCTGGAGAGAGGAGACAGCGGAGAAGAAAGTGATTACATAGCGGGAACACTTCACTCTGGAGGTCCCAAGGTGGTAATAGCAGTGATGTATAACCCACCACAGAACAGCAGGAGGCCAAGGCAAGAGTACGACGAGAGCAATAGAGCGATGGTTGACACACTGGCTAGAGTGGCCAGAAGAGCTCATGCATGCAGGGCAAAGCTCCTGATCATGGGTGACTTTAACCACAAGGAGATCGATTGGGAGAACTTGGACCCACATGGGGGCCAAGATACATGGAGGGCTAAGATGATGGAGGTGGTACTGGAAAACTTCGTGTGCCAACACGTAAGGGACACTACAAGAGAGAGAGGAGAGGATGAACCAGCAAGGCTGGACTTAGTATTCACCTTGAGTAGTGCAGATATCGAGGACATCACATATGAAAGACCCCTTGGGGCCAGTGACCATGTGGTTTTAAGCTTCGAATACACAGTAGAGCTACAAGTGGAGGGAGAAGCAGGAAGGCCAGGACGAATGAAGCCAAACTACAAGAAAGGGGACTACACAGGAATGAGGAACTACCTGAACGGGGTTCAGTGGGACAGAGAACTGGCAGGGAAGCCAGTTAATGAGATGATGGAATATGTAGCAACAAAATGCAAGGAGGCTGAGGAGAGGTTTGTACCCAAGGGTAACAGGAATAATGAAAAAGCCAGGATGAGCCCATGGTTTACCCAAAGGTGCAGGGAGGCAAAAACCAAGTGTGCTAGGGAATGGAAGAAATATAGAAGGCAAAGGACCCAGGAGAATAAGGAGAACAGTCGTAGAGCCAGAAACGAATATGCACAGATAAGAAGGGAGGCCCAAAGACAATATGAAAATGACATAGCAGCGAAAGCCAAATCTGACCCGAAACTGTTGTACAGCCACATCAGGAGGAAAACAACAGTCAAAGACCAGGTAATCAGGCTAAGGAAGGAAGGAGGAGAGACAACAAGAAATGACCGTGAAGTATGTGAAGAACTCAACAAGAGATTCAAAGAAGTGTTCACAGAGGAGACAGAAGGGACTCCAGAAAGACGGAGAGGTGGGGCACACCACCAAGTGCTGGACACAGTGCACACAACCGAGGAAGAAGTGAAGAGGCTTCTGAGTGAGCTAGATACCTCAAAGGCAATGGGGCCAGATAACATCTCCCCATGGGTATTGAGAGAGGGAGCAGAGGTGCTATGTGTACCCCTAACAACAATATTCAATGCATCTATCGAAACAGGGAGATTGCCTGAGGCATGGAAGACAGCAAATGTAGTCCCAATCTTTAAAAAAGGAGACAGACATGAAGCATTAAACTACAGACCAGTGTCACTGACATGTATAGTATGCAAAATCATGGAGAAGATTATCAGAAGAGTGGTGGAACACCTAGAAAGGAACGATCTCGTCAACAGCAGCCAACATGGTTTCAGGGACGGGAAATCCTGTGTCACAAACCTACTGGAGTTCTATGACATGGTGACAGCAGTAAGACAAGAGAGAGAGGGGTGGGTGGATTGCATTTTCTTGGACTGCAAGAAGGCGTTTGACACAGTTCCACACAAGAGATTGGTGCAAAAACTGGAGGACCAAGCAGGGATAACAGGGAAGGCACTACAATGGATCAGGGAATACTTGTCAGGAAGACAGCAGCGAGTCATGGTACGTGGCGAGGTGTCAGAGTGGGCACCTGTGACCAGCGGGGTCCCGCAGGGGTCAGTCCTAGGACCAGTGCTGTTTCTGGTATTTGTGAACGACATGACGGAAGGAATAGACTCTGAGGTGTCCCTGTTTGCAGATGACGTGAAGTTGATGAGAAGAATTCACTCGATCGAAGACCAGGCAGAACTACAAAGGGATCTGGACAGGCTGCAGACCTGGTCCAGCAATTGGCTCCTGGAGTTCAATCCCACCAAGTGCAAAGTCATGAAGATTGGGGAAGGGCAAAGAAGGCCGCAGACGGAGTACAATCTAGGGGGTCAGAGACTACAAACCTCACTCAAGGAAAAAGATCTTGGGGTGAGTATAACACCAGGCACATCTCCTGAAGCGCACATCAACCAAATAACTGCTGCAGCATATTGGCGCCTAGCAAACCTCAGAACAGCATTCCGACATCTTAATAAGGAATCATTCAGGACCCTGTACACCGTGTACGTTAGGCCCATATTGGAGTATGCGGCACCAGTTTGGAACCCACACCTAGCCAAGCACGTGAAGAAACTAGATAAAGTGCAAAGGTTTGCAACAAGACTAGTCCCAGAGCTAAGAGGTATGTCCTACGAGGAGAGGTTAAGGTAAATCAACCTGACGACACTGGAGGACAGGAGAGATAGGGGGGACATGATAACGACATACAAAATACTGAGAGGAATTGACAAGGTGGACAAAGACAGGATGTTCCAGAGATTGGACACAGTAACAAGGGGACACAGTTGGAAGCTAAAGACACAGATGAATCACAGGGATGTTAGGAAGTATTTCTTCAGCCACAGAGTAGTCAGTAAGTGGAATAGTTTGGGAAGCGATGTAGTGGAGGCAGGATCCATACATAGCTTTAAGCAGAGGTATGATAAAGCTCACGGTTCAGGGAGAGTGACCTAGTAGCGATCAGTGAAGAGGCGGGGCCAGGAGCTCGGACTCGACCCCCGCAACCTCAACTAGGTGAGTACAACTAGGTGAGTACACACACACCCTTCGCCCGTACACCACTCAAGCAGAAGAGAGAGAGGGGGAGGGACGGGGTTGTTAGGGGGGTAAAATGGGAGCCTGTAGCTGATGTTTGCTCTGAGAGGGAGGAAGGCGTCCCCAGCTCCTCATCCCCCTCCCATCATAGAGGAAGAAGAGTTCCCCAGCACTCCCCCACCCTCCCGTCAACGTAGGGGGAGGGACGCTCCAGAGTTTTCAGATACTTTTGACTAGACTTGGAAGGGAAACTTTTTAATTCATTTTACACGCTTCGTCTGGGGCGAAGTTGAAAGCGGTCCATTTCGTATTTTCACCGCGATTCGGCTCACCCCCCGCTGGGAATGTCAATGAGGCTCCCTGGTTCTTAAATCCAAGATTGGACCAATGTTATATTTTTTTGTGGCTTCCTTTTTTATATAAGTTGTCCAGTTAGGGATTAAGAGGCTGGACGCAGGTGACCTGGTGGCTGAGTTTTGACAGTGGGAGGAGGGAGACGGAGGGAGGGGTGAAAGACGTACTGTTGGTTTTGCGGAGGGGGAACGAAGGAGGAAGTGAAAATGTACTGTTCGTCTTTGTGGGAGTGGGGAGGAAGGGGAAATGTACAGCTGGAGGGAGGGAGGGATGTGATGTAAAAGGTGCAAAGGAGAATAGAAGAGAAAGCGAGAGGTAGGGCGACACGTGAATACAAAAATGACGGTTGTGTGCGATAAGCAGGAGACAGGTGAGACAGGAACGGAAGATGATACTACGTAGAGAAGAAAGGTACGGACGACAGGAAGATGAGAGAGGAAGCCTGACAGTAAATAAAGGAAACTCAGATCAATAAAGGACATGGGGAGGTTTGAACGCCAAAACAATGCTGACAGACATAATAGAACGTTACGCTCACAGATGAGCTCATAAGTGAAACGTCCCAACTGAAAGCTTGCTCTGTTTTTATCCTACTGAACCTGTCGGGGTGGCCGTGGTACCAGAAATTGGGGAGAAATCCTGAGCGAGAATACCCGTGGCAACACGTCAAGAACAAGGAGCAGGGGCAGGGAAGAGAGGGTATGAGAGAAAAATGAAAGTCAAAATGAGGAAGCAGAAGGGAAGAATAAATTGGTATGGAGGAGGGAAGGGATGAAGTGGAAATAAATAAATATATATATATATATATATATATATATATATATATATATATATATATATATATATATATATATATATGTCGTGCCGAATAGGCAGAACTTGCCAGATTGGCTTAAATAGCAACGCTCATCTTGCCATATAGGACAAGCAAAAATTTGTGTATGCAATAATTTCGCCAAAATCATTCTGAACCTAACGAAAAAAATATATTTCACTGTGTTTGTTTAGTATTAAATTATTGTAAACAAATCTAAAATATATTTAGTTGGGTTAGGCTAAAATAAATTGTTTTTGTTATAATAAGGTTAGGTAAGTTTTCTAAGATTCTTTTGGTGCAAAATTAAAAAAATTTACATTAACATTAATCAAAAAAATATATCTTTAAACTTATAAGAGAAAATTTTAGAAAGGACTTAATCTTAAATGAGTTCTTGCTAATTGACCAGTTTTACATATTCGGCACGACATATATATATATATATATATATATATATATATATATATATATATATATATATATATATATATATATATATATATATATATATATATATGTGTGTGTGTGTGTGTGTGTGTGTGTGTGTGTGTAAGTAATATATATCCAAAATATATTTAGTTGGATTAGGCTAAATTAAATTGAGCTTGTTATAATAAGGTTAGGTAAGTTTTCTAAGGTACTTTTGGTACAAAATTATTAATTTTTACATTAACATAAATGAAAAATATATCGTTAAACGTATAAGAATTTTTTTTAGAAATGACTTAATTTTAAATGAGTTCTTGCTAATTGACCAGTTTTACTCAATTGGCACGACATATATAATCCACCTAAATATATTTTAGATAAGTTTCCAGTAATTTAAAAATAAACAAACACAACTAAATTCATTTCGTTGTTAGGTTCAGAATGATTTTTCAAAATTATTGCATACACAAAATTTTTGCTTGCCTTATTTGGCAAGAATATCGTTGCTATTTTAGCCAAAATTCGACACGACTTTATATATATATATATATATATATATATATATATATATATATATATATATATATATATATATATATATATATATATATATATATATATATATATGTATATATGCAGTACTGCGACTGACCAGGGATCGAACCCATGACATTTACCTACCCTCCCGGGACACTAGATAAATTTCTCGACGCTATTGTCTACCCGGCCACCATGCTACAACACATCAGGTACCCAGTGAAAACTGGGCAGAGAAGTACGAAAGATAAACAGTGGGATATGCTGTTGCGAATCTAATTTTTTCAAGAATCTCCGTCGTTTTAAGGGCAATCCGTTCCAAGCCCCCAAATACAACCACTTAACAATGAAAAATATAAAATTGTAAAAAAGTACATAAATATGCATTTAAACTCCTGAACTAAAGAATATCATTAATGCTTGCAATAAAAAAATAATAAATCAATACAAAAAAATAAAAATTGCTGTACCTTTTTTTATACCTCAATATATATATATATATATATATATATATATATATATATATATATATATATATATATATATATATATGTCGTGCCGAATAGGCAGAACTTGCGATCTTGTCTTAAATAGCAACGCTCATCTTGCCATATAGGACAATCGAAAACTTGTGTATGCAATAATTTCGCCAAAATTATTCTTAACCTAACGAAAAAAATATATTTCACTGTGTTTGTTTAGTATTAAATTATTGTAAACAAATCTAAAATATATTTAGTTGGGTTAGGCTAAAATAAATTGCTCTTGTTATAATAAGGTTAGGTAAGTTTTCTAAGATTCTTTTGATGCAAAATTAAAAATTTTTACATTAACATTATTGAAAAAAATATATCCTTAAACGTATAAGAGAAAATTTTAGAAAGGACTTAATTTTAAATGAGTTCTTGCTAATTGACCAGTTTTACATATTCGGCACGACATATATATATATATATATATATATATATATATATATATATATATATATTACATATGTGTAATATATATATATATTACATATGTGTAATATATATATATTACATATGTGTATATATATATATATATATATTGCATATGTGTATATATATATATTACATATGTATATATATATATATATATATATATATATATATATATATATATATATATATATATATATATATATATATATATATATATATATATATATATTTCGTCGAGTTTGTGAGTTCTTCATACCGGAAGTGGAACCAGATAATAACTGGTAAACATAACGGGATTGGGAGAGATGGAGGGAGAAGGGGAAAGAAATTGAGATGCATGAGTAGGAAAGAGGGGAAATATTGAGGGATAGGGAGAGAGGTGAAGAGGGAAATAGATGAGGAATGAGATGGAGTGTAAAGGGAGAGGGAGATCGAGGGGAGAGAAGAAAAATAAATGACGGAAAGATGTACGGACAGGGATGTAAGAAGAGGGGAAGAGAAATGGGAGGGATGAAGAAATAGAAAGGAGAGAGATGTTATGTAGAAGAGATAGAAAGGATGAGGAGGTAAGATGTAGGGATGAAGAGGAGCAAATGGATATTGTAGAGATAGAGAGAAGGCAAAGAGATGGAGGGATGAAAAGGGAGATACAGAGAAGGAATGAGAGTAAGTGAATGTGTGCGTGTTAGCATTATTTGTGCTGAATTTGAGTGCAAGGAATGCTTAATGAAATCCCCCACGAGCGCAAGTTTTATCGAGATCGGCGCTCCAGGTTTCCGGCAGCATCAAAGAGTGGTATTCGGCAAGGAGAGGGATGGGGAATGGGGCATTGACCCCCTGGCCCTTCAATCCTCCCTAGGCTTCCTCCACGCATCCCACACAACCCTGGATTGCACTCATGCTTCGGGCCGAAATAGAATATAAAATATTCACGATGGTCCTCCTTCGCCCATAGTTGGTAGAAGAGAGAGAGAGAGTGAGTGAGTCAGGGAGAGTGGGAAGGATAAAATGAGGGAGAGAAGAGAATATACTGCCCCTGTGAGGTTGGTGACTCCGTGGAAGGCAGCAAATATTAAAGAAAATGGGAATCTGAAGAGAAGTATGAAATTAGTTCTTAAAATATTCTCTTCAGTTGTTTACGTGGCTACAATACGTGCTCATTAGCATGGTTTTAACGTTGTGAAAACAAGGCTGGGTGTACGTAGCAATGTATTCATTTACTGTATAAACTCTGCGACTTGTGTAGTGATGTGATAGCCTTGTGCATTAAGCCATTCGCATGAAATATGTAGATTACACTAGACACATAAAGCAGGAATTTAAGCGCGACAGCGCTACTGAATTGTTGCATTTACATTTAACAAGCAAACAAAAGCTGGCCCCGGTACCCTCCACACAAAAGCTCAAAAATAAACACGCCCGTTATCCGGAGCCCAAATTATATTGTGGGCAACTGAATTCTTTAATTTAAATTTATTGCGTGTGAATTTCGCAGGCCATGCGGGTCTGGCCGGTGCCCCACTACCCCCCTTCTCCACCTCCCTTGTGTTGCAATTTGCAGGAGTCGGCGATGATCCAACTCTTGGCAATGCAACCCAGCGGTGCCACGTCTGCTGCTGCTACTGACCACGGGCGCTGTTGCCAGTCATGAACCTGCCTGCCGCTCTGCCAACCCTTCCTCACCGTTAGAATCATATATTGCCAATATCCTCATGCCTTTTTGCATTTTGTATCGTTCCCTCTCAAATTTTATTAACAAAATTGCTTTCTCTAACTAATAAGGTACGCGTGTGCTGTGGGATGTATCTGCTGGTTGAGCTAGCCACTAAGAGAGATTTGATGCAGGTAGATTTTTTCCTCTCGCCCAGTAGCAGAAATGGGAAGTGTAGCCACAGTGGCGCCGTTTCCATTTAGGAGTACAGTGCCTGCTCTCAGCAGAAACTGTATATATATATATATATATATATATATATATATATATATATATATATATATATATATATATATATATATATATATATATATATATATATATATGTGTGTGTGTGTGTGTGCTGAATAGATAAAACTTGCGATTTTGGCTTAAATAGCAACGCTCTTCTTGCCGACGCTATATAATCCTACGGGTTTAGCGCTTCCCCATGATTATAATAATAATAATCTTGCCGAGTAAGGCAAGCGAAAAATTGTGTATTCAATAATTTCGCAAAAATCATTCTGAACCTAACTTAAGAAATATATTTCAACACATCAGGAGCTTGCAAAATTGCAGAAAAGAGGAGGATGTCCAAGCAAGTACGTTTCCAAAGGACGTCTTCACTGGAAACGTACTTGCTTGGCCATCCTGTACCGCTTAGTTTGCGATACACACACACACACACACACACACACACACACACACACACACTAAGACAAGAGAGAGAGGGGTGGGTGGATTGCATTTTCTTGGACTGCAAGAAGGCGTTTGACACAGTTCCACACAAGAGATTGGTGCAAAAACTGGAGGACCAAGCAGGGATAACAGGGAAGGCACTACAATGGATCAGGGAATACTTGTCAGGAAGACAGCAGCGAGTCATGGTACGTGGCGAGGTGTCAGAGTGGGCACCTGTGACCAGCGGGGTCCCGCAGGGGTCAGTCCTAGGACCAGTGCTGTTTCTGGTATTTGTGAACGACATGACGGAAGGAATAGACTCTGAGGTGTCCCTGTTTGCAGATGACGTGAAGTTGATGAGAAGAATACACTCGATCGAAGACCAGGCAGAACTACAAAGGGATCTGGACAGGCTGCAGACCTGGTCCAGAAATTGGCTCCTGGAGTTCAATCCCACCAAGTGCAAAGTCATGAAGATTGGGGAAGGGCAAAGAAGGCCGCAGACGGAGTACAGTCTAGGGGGTCAGAGACTACAAACCTCACTCAAGGAAAAAGATCTTGGGGTGAGTATAACACCAGGCACATCTCCTGAAGCGCACATCAACCAAATAACTGCTGCAGCATATGGGCGCCTAGCAAACCTCAGAACAGCATTCCGACATCTTAATAAGGAATCGTTCAGGACCCTGTACACCGTATACGTTAGGCCCATATTGGAGTATGCGGCACCAGTTTGGAACCCACACCTAGCCAAGCACGTAAAGAAACTAGAGAAAGTGCAAAGGTTTGCAACAAGACTAGTCCCAGAGCTAAGAGGTATGTCCTACGAGGAGAGGTTAAGGGAAATCAACCTGACGACACTGGAGGACAGGAGAGATAGGGGGGACATGGTAACGACATACAAAATACTGAGGGGAATTGACAAGGTGGACAAAGACAGGATGTTCCAGAGATTGGACACAGTAACAAGGGGACACAGTTGGAAGCTGAAGACACAGATGAATCACAGGGATGTTAGGAAGTATTTCTTCAGCCACAGAGTAGTCAGTAAGTGGAATAGTTTGGGAAGCGATGTAGTGGAGGCAGGATCCATACATAGCTTTAAGCAGAGGTATGATAAAGCTCACGGCTCGGGGAGAGTGACCTAGTAGCGATCAGTGAAGAGGCGGGGCCAGGAGCTCGGACTCGACCCCCGCAACCTCAACTAGGTGAGTACAACTAGGTGAGTACACACACACACACACACACACGCGCGCGCGCGCGCGAGCATATACAACAGGCCTAGTGTCTAATCGACATGTGCCTAGGACAAAATGGTAACTAACACACACACACACACACACACATACACACACATACACACACATACATACATACACACACAGCAGAGGTATGATAAAGCTCACGGCTCAGGGAGAGTGACCTAGCAGCGACCAGTGAAGAGGCGGGGCCAGGAGCTTGGACTCGACCCCTGCAACCTCAACTAGGTGAGTGCACACACACACACACACACACACACACACACACACACACACACACACACACACACACACACATATATATATATATATATATATACATGAAGCATATATGTGAACAGTATTTAGATAAAGGTAGGGAAGTTTTTATTGCATTTATGGATTTAGAAAAGGCATATGATAGTGGATAGGGAAGCAATGTGGCAGATGTTGCAAGTATATGGAATAGGTTGTAAGTTAATAAATGCTGTAAAGAGTTTTTATGAGGATAGTGAGGCTCAGGTTAGGGTGTGTAGGAGAGAGGGAGACTATTTCCCGGTAAAAGTAGGTCTTAGACAGGGATGTGTAATGTCACCATGGTTGTTTAATATATTTATGGATGGGGTTGTAAAAGAAGTAAATGCTAGGGTGTTCGGGATAGGGGTAGGATTAAATTATGGGGAATTAAATACAAAATGGGAAGTGACAGTTACTTTTTGCTGATGATACTGTGCTTATGGGAGATTCTAAAAAAAATTGCAAAGGTTAGTGGACGAATTTGGGAGTGTGTGTAAAGGTAGAAAATTGAAAGTGAACATAGAAAAGAGTAAGGTGATAAGAGTATCAAATTTAGATAAAGAAAAATTTGATATCAAATTGGGAAGGAGTATGGAAGAAGTGAATGTTTTCAGATATTTGGGAGTTGACGTGTCAGCGGATGGATTTATGAAGGATGAGGTTAATCATAGAATTGATGAAGGAAAAAAGGTGAGTGGTGCATTGAGGTATATGTGGAGGCAAAAAATGTTATCTATGAAGGCAAAGAAGGGAATGAAAGTAAAGTAGTACCAACACTCTTATATGGGTGTGAAGCTTGGGTTGTAAATGCTGCAACGAGGAGGCGGTTGGAGGCAGTGGAGATGTCCTGTCTAAGGGCAATGTGTGGTGTAAATATTATGCAGAAAATTCGGAGTGTGGAAATTAAGAGGTGTGGAGTTAATAAAAGTATTAGTCAGAGGGCTGAAGAGGGTTTGTTGAGGTGGTTTGGTCATTTAGAGAGAATGGATCAAAGTAGAATGACATGGAGAGCGTATAAATCTGTAGGGGAAGGAAGGCGGGGAAGGGGTCGTCCTCGAAAAGGTTGGAGGGAGGGGGTAAAGGAGGTGTGGGCGAGGGGTTTGGACTTCCAGCAAGCGTGCGTGAGCATGTTAGATAGGAGTGAATGGAGACAAATGGTATTTGGGACCTGACGAGCTGTTGGAGTGTGAGCAGGGTAATATTTAGTGAAGGGATTCAGGGAAGCCGGTTATTTTATATAACCGGACTTGAGTCTTGGAAATGGGAAGTACAGTGCCTGCACTCTAAAGGAGGGGTTTGAGATATTGGCAGTTTGGAGGGATATATTGTGTATTTTTATACGTTGATCAGGCTCTGATCCACCAGGAGGCCTGGTCACAGACCGGGCCGCGGGGGCGTTGACCCCCGGAACTCCAGGTAAACTCCAGGTATATACTTCTAAACTGTTGTATTCTGAGCACCTCTGCAGAAACAGTGATTATGTGTGAGTGTGGTGAAAGTGTTGAATGAAGAAAGTATTTTTGGGGATTTTCTTTCTTTTTGGGTCACTCTGCCTCGGTGGGAGACGGCCGACTTGTTGAAATATATATATAATCCTGCTTGCGAGTATTTGAGGTCTCGTATGGCCTGGATGAGGAGTTCGTAACGAAGTGGTTCGAATTACCGGGGGAGTTACTACATAGTGAAGCAGCAGCGAGGGAACTTGTCCGTGTGAAATGTTCTGTCTTGTGACGTCATCACTCTTGTTAACCTTGCTCTAAGGTTGCCTGAGACTCTTTTATGTACTCGCCTAGTTGTATTTGCCTTGTAGTCACCTAGTTGTATTTGGCTTGTACTCGCCTAGTTGTACTCACCCGAATGTACTCGGTCAGTGTTAACTCGCTTTCTTAATTCAGTTCTATTATAGTTGTACTCTCTTAGTTGTGTTTGCACCGCGAAATTCGTAGCTCCTGGACTCACTTCATAAATATTATCGGCCAGCTTTACCGTGGGGGTGCCATGTTTGTGGTATATTTACATGGGTGTTTGAAGACGCATAAATTATTATTATTATAGTCAGGTTTGATGCGAAGAGGGGGACAGCACCAATTCCTTGGATCAATAGCCCTTGAACATCAGTGCTTGTATGGTGAAGGCAGAGAAAGGAAGGGATTCCTTGACATAAAAACGCTTACATTTATGCGAATGACTAGGCTTCACCCGGATGGGGGGATAACTTTGTTGTAGAAGTGCTGTTAATTAACGTTAGACCCAGTAGTTATGTTTTCGAGTTTCTGATTTTTAAAAGTTGAGAGAGATAGACAGATGAAATTTTAAAGAGATTAGATGAAAGTATCAACCACTGGTTCAGACCGACTTGACATTTGTGTCTACCCCAAGGGCACATCTCAGCCTTCCAGTAACACTTTAACACTTCAGTATAGCCGTGGTCCTCTGGTTTTCCTGGGCGTGATGTGTAAGGAAGGAGCAAAGGATATTTTCATGGGAACTGGTTAATAGTTCACTGGTAAGAGCGCTCAGCTTACAAATGAAGGGGATCCCGAGTTCGATTCCCAGGCAAGGGGCAACTTGTGTAAGTATTCTGACACCCAGTGCCCCCAGTTCACTAGCAGTAAATAGGTACCTGGGTGTTAATCGACTGCTGTGGGTCGCATCCTGATAAAGCATATATTATATAGGACTGGGTTTTGAAATGAACTGAAATAGGATAACGGCTCTTGGCTCGTAAATTCAACTGTGTAAACAAATGACAAACAATAAAATACTATGCATAGATAATTGAATTTCAGTATATTTTCACTACAACTTAGTGTCAAACTTTAGCACTTTTTCAATAAATAACGAGTTGCTTGAGCAAGAGAGTGATGTCAGCGTTGTGAATATGTTGCTGATAATTTCGTTAGGAAATACTTTTATTTAACAAGTCTCATTATTTAAATGAGTCAGTAAGGGACAAACGTGAAATAGCTAGCGAGGCTTGTGTAAACCCTCCCACTCGTCGGATACGTGCTTGTCGTTTCTTGTTTGACGTCATAGGAAGCACAAGTGTGTTCTGCAACCCCTGTTGATGACTGCATATTTGTGGCTGGTTTGAGAGAGGGGCGAGGGGGGGGGGTACAGGATTAGGGTGAAGGGAAAGCTCTGAGTGATAGGGATGATGTGGGTGGGGGTTGAGACGTAGGGGGGGGGGAGTGTATGATTACGGTGGAGAGGAAGAGCTGGATGATTGAGGGATGTAGTGTTTGTTGTCTTTTGATACCTTGTCCATTATCGGTTTAGTTTATTTGTTTTAACCGTTGCACACTTTTTGGGCATTTAGTCACATGACATGCATATCCTAGCCCACTCAGGCCACTGAATGAGCCAGTGGTCGCTGCTCCCAAGGCCTTCCATCTAATTATTGATTATCCCACAGGTTCTTAACTTATTTAGGGTCGTGTCCACTGTCGCAGTTGGTTATCTCCACGCCTCCTCCTTCCTTCATGTAAAATTTTTATGTAAAAATGAAAAAAAAGCCCTCTATTTAAATAGGAATATTGAGAAACTAGTATTCATTTTTAACTTTCATTAGTTTTGACTATTCAAAAGAGTGTTTAAGAAGCAAATCGTAAATACACAACATATTTCTTATTTTTGCTCTGGTTTGGTAGAGAACCATTGCGTTACCCCGTATGCTGACTTGCCGAACCCTCACCGTAGTACTGGCACCACTGAACGTGCTATGACAAAGGCTCTTGTCATGATTTTTTTCTTGATGAATAACCTAGCAACAACAGCAGATCCAGTCAGTGCACTGTGTTCTTGAATTTTGCGCTTCAAAGCTACCATGCATGATAGATGCACACGTAGGATAGACTGCGAAAAACCTAAATCCAAGGAAATAATAATTTTATAAAATTTTAAAATACGTAGAATTGTGGTTTAGTAATGATGTAGGTATGTGTGGTAGTTGCTCTGTGCTAGCTCCGAAGTTTTCGTGGATTATTACATAAGGTCTTCGAGCTAGAAACGGGTAACCTTGCCAATGAACATGTAAAGTGAAACTGTTCAGTTCTCTCAACTGATATAGGGAATACTGGTGCTCTCGGGACAAAATAAGGGAAAGAGTGTAGGGAGTGCTAGTGAGCTGGGAATATTTTAAACTGACAGGAGAAAGTTGTCATATATTCACGGTTATTATTACAAGTGATTTTGGGGGGACATTGTTGAAGAAAATATGGACTAATCGTGTAGCTGTAGTCAAGGGACCCCTCAAGGGAGGTAACGCTGGTGAGGGGCTCTTGATCTAGGGGATTGAATCTGTGCTCCAGTTCCCTGAATACCTTCCATCATCCTCACATGCGATGAGGTTTAGCGCTCCCCATGATTATAATATAATATGTAGTCAAGGGAGTTGTCCGGTCAGAAAAACTATTTACTCATTACTGGGAAAGAACATAATCTATAGAATTAAATGTAAAGTGAGTGAGGTAGGGAGGCTTATATGTGACCAACAGCCTTCGTGTGCAATGTATAAATATAGCGTTTCCAGTATAGTGCAGTGATTAACATAGTGCATGTTGTAGGAGAATAATACGAGGGAGTAAGTGAAGTGTAGTGATAGGCCTGAACCTAGCCTCACCCCTCAGCCATCCAAGTGAGTTGACAGAGGTCTCTAGTATACGACGCAAGTCACTTTCATTTTTATAAACTTTTATACCAGTTAGCCTACCAAGGGGATATATCAAAGTTGCAAGCTATAAAGGTGCATTGAGTAAGTAGTGTAGCAATGCAGGTCCCTGTTGTATAGGGCTGTGGACAGTGTGCAGGGCAACGCACATTGTACTTGTAAACAGACGATTACCAGATATGTAAGTATCCGGGGCAGAAGACTTCAACGGTGAATCCCATGCTTGCTTTACTGTTCAACAGCCTCCCACAAGGCATAAGAGGAATTACCAATAGACCCCTGGCTGCTTTCAAGAGGGAGTTGAACAGATACCTAAAGTCAGTACCCTATCAGCCGGGCTGTGGTTCGTACGTTGGACTACGTGCAGCTAGCAGTAACAGCCTGGTTGATCAGACCCTGATCCACCGGGAGGCCTGGTCAAGGACTGAGCTGCGGGGGCGTTGACCCTTGGAAGGAACACCTTCAGGGTAGATACAAGTCTCACGAGAAGTTATATTTTATCGGTTGATATCAGTTTAATTGTAAGTCACACTATACTCATCACTGGAATAATATCGAACATGATTAAATCCTGTCTTCAATGTAACAGTGTTTTTAAATGAAATGTGTGGGGTAGGGTGCTACCTGTGCCAGGACTGATATCATGTTTCATGCGCCAATATTTCCACTTCTACCAGCAATGATATTAAACCAGGGTAGTGTTTTTGTGTCTGCATGACAGACAGATGTATATTAAACGACAGAAGCATTAAAAAAATTTCTTTTAAGAGAAATTTCCAATTTTATATGAAGGTTGGGAAAGTGAAGACATAAGACAGGTACTAAAAGAGCACTGTGGTATAACAACATAGGGGGAGCAGAAATATTCTCTTGCAACATAAGAAGTAGAAAGGAAGACCATGTGCAACATAATGAGAGTGTGCAAGGGATACTGCTGCACAGTAAATCACAAGGGAATGAAACACAAGTACTGATCACTGCCAGCAGGGCAGACTCAGCGATGCAAAACAAGTGTTATAGCTGGTGTTGTCGGCCCTGGTGCTGCCTTTGAAGACTGTACCTTTACCCTTGGTATACCTATGATGAGTTCCAAAAGTTTTTCTGCTCCCGGAGCCCGACCATCGGCTAGGGTTGTCTGGTATTTGCCTAGTCAACCAGTCTGTTGCTGCTGGTGGCCGACTGCCCCACAGCTGGAGATAGTACTTCTAGAATTTCTGAAGAAACAGGTACAGATCTAGAAATACAAAATAGCGCTTCAGCTGGCGGTGTCAAAAGTTCGGATGCTGCCCCAGCGGATGGTGTTGCTACAGTTCTAATAGCTGGTGCGAGTACTGAAGAATCTGGGTTCTAAACAAAAAACTGCACCAATAGGGAACTCATCCCCAACAAATTCTAGACAACGGAAAGCAAAGTGTTTAGATTCTATGCATGGGGTATCTGTAAACATGGAATATCTAGAAAATCAATGGGACGTGCAACATTGACCTTGCAAAAAAAAAAAATGGCGCGACCTCATGTCCAAAGGAGTGGGTTCTCCTTCTGTCAACTTTTACACCGTGAAATGTGGTATACATCAGTTCATGAAAGACAGTGCTACAACACAAACTGCCCTATCTACACACCATTTGAAAGGGATCAGGAGATACAGATCTCACAAACCCGGTCATAGACCGAGCTACGGGGGGCGTTGACCCTCTGAACACTCCAGGTAGGTAGGCCAATAACTCACGTTAAGCGATAGAATTAGCTAAGTCATTGTAGGATAAACTAAACTCATGGGGATCAAAGTTTAGCCGTAAATAATTATTTAATTGATTATGTATATTGAATAGGAATAGAAGTGTGAATTAAATACTGTTATCAGTATAGGGAAAATATATAGAAGATGAATGACACATCCTTACCTTCTTAAACCCACTATTTCATAATTTATATAAATCTCCAAATACTGTGTACCGGTACTAAAATGTGTTGAGCTTAGTAATTTGTACTTAGTAATATAATTCTTGGTATTTTAACACAAGTCCCGTTATGGTATATTTATATCAGTGTCCCAGTAAATGTGACGTTTTCTATTTCTTGGAAACACTGTCCAAACTTGACTAAACTCTTTCATTATGAAGATTTTGTTCTGATTATTAACCCGGAGGAGCTAGGAGCTCAGACTAACCCAATAAAGCCACTCTCTGGCTTTCTTCTGTTGGGGTCCTTTGATCTGATCTTCTACCCCATGATGCGACCAACAACAGTCGGCTAGCACCCTGCTACCTACTTACTCTAACAACTTTAACATCCTTTTCGTAATAACACCTGAATCTGTGTGAGTGGCGTCCGTCGAAAACAGCGAATCTTCAAGCGGATATAAATCAAGTCTTCCAGTGGGCCTCGGAGAACAATATGATGTTCAATGAGGACAAGTTTCAGTTGCCCCGCTATGGATGAATTGTGGCAGCGGTAGCAACAGTGTTGCTATTGCTACCGTAAGGAAAATGATATGCTGAATCATTAGAACTTTCTGGACGAGAGGCGCTCAGCGCTCTTCATGTCACTTTTTCTCTCTACACTGTGAACTTAGCTGAATTCCTTGGAAGGTAGGCGAAATGGGTACATCAAAATTTATACCTGTAAAATCCTGGAGGGAATGGTCCCAAACCTGACAACAAAATCACTCCATTTGAAAAAAAGACATTGCAGACGTTACAAAGTACCTTCAATAAAAAGCAGGAGTGCGCGAGTACACTGAGAGAGAGAACTCGTTGTCATAGGTCCCCGACTTTCCAACGCCCTCCCTGTATAAGAGGAATTGCCAACAACGCTCTGGCCATCTTCAAGGAAGAACTTAACAAGTTCCTCAAGTCGGTTGCTGATCAGTCGGGCTGTGGTTCGTACGTTGAACTGCGTGCAGCCAATAGTAACAGCCTAGTTGATCAGGCCTTGATCCAGCAGGAGACCTGGTCTGTGACTAGATTGTGGGGGCGTTGATCCCTGGAAACATCATTCAGATATGTGAACAGAAGCATCAGATGTAAGGAAGCATGCCCAATGTTTCCACTTGCTCTAGGATTGAACTTAGACTCTTAAGATGTGAGTTGATGTGTATCTACTTGCGGCATTTATACACGAGTAATTTACTGGTATCTACGATTTACCAGTGACCGATTTTAAATATTTTTTCAATTCATTGCTCTGGTGACAGCATCATCAGATTATTGCTATTTGTATGACGCTAGCCCTCAATACTACCATATATAATAACATTGATATACATAACAGTGGTTATAAGACATGTTAGATAAAGGATTCACTAAAGTTTAGACCTGCCAAACCACTATAAAAGACGAACAGTGGTAAGGGGATACAACGGATGTGGGTCTGGTTCCGTTGCCTGTAATTGTACACAACTGGTGTGACTCAGGTTCAGAAGTTTATATTTTCACAACAGGTGTGAATGAAAGGTTCCGGTGACTGTATTTGTACACAGCGGGTGTGGTTCAAGTTCAGTAGTGTGCAGTATAACTGTCACAATGGGTATGAGTCACTTTAAGGCATCTGTAATTTACAGTTCACATAAGGTGTGGTTCAGATTCAGATGTTTATGATATGTTCGTGTGTCTAGGTTATGTAGTTATGTTGATATCGTCCTCTTGGCCCAATGTTTTAGCCTATAGTGTGCATTTGTTTATTACTGTGTACTTGATAAAGCCCAAACTTGGACGAAACGTTGAACTAAAAAGATCATGCACACCGAAATTGCTACCACGGACACAAGAGACTTGGCAGACGGTGCAAGATGCCTCTACTGAAAAGAAGGGAGCGGTGAGGGACCACGACTCTTCAATTCCTTCTCTTCATGCATAAGGGGAGATTACTAACAAACCCCTATTTGTCTTCAAGAGAGAGCTCGACATATTCCTCAATGTACTCCCTGAAAGTTCCTGATCAACCGGATTGTGGAGCATACATTGGACTTCGGACGGTGGGCACTGACAGCTTGATCGATGAGGCCAACAACCAGGAGGCCAGGTCTGGGACTGGGCCGCTGGGGCCCTGACACCTGGAAGCGACTCCAGGTAAACCATTGTTTTTATTCGTAATAGGTCTATTGGTCCATGCTAAGCAGGTCCAGCTCACACTCAAGCACCCCGACTCATATTCCTGAGCCTAAGCTATAGCCTTAAGTGTGGGTGCTGTGGGATGTTGACAACATACTCCTGAGTCAGTGTTACAGCCGTAAGTGTGGGTGCTGTGGGATGTTGACAACATACTCCTTTGGCAAGCACGACAAACCGGGCCTCATAAAACTCGGCATAACTTCCTGTTATTCTTGCAGCATTCCCACTGCGGTGGCAGCAGCAGCGCCGGGCAGCACCAGCACACTTCACTGGAATGGAATAAGTTTTGCAAAATAAAGACACATAGGAAGATTGGACACTTTATTAAGACAACGTTTCGCTTGGAGACCAAACCTTTTCATTTTTCAAGCCTATATATAGCACATGGAAAACTTGGAAATTTAATATATATATATATATATATATATATATATATATATATATATATATATGTGTGTGTGTGTGTGTGTGTGTGTGTGTGTGTGTGTGTGTGTGTGTGTGTGTGTGTGTGTGTGTGTGTGTGTGTGTGTGTGTGTGTGTGTGTGTGTGGTTGTGCCAAATAGGCAAAACTTGCCTAATCTTATTATAACAAGCTTAGTTTAATTTAGCCGAATCCAACTAAATATATTTTAGATAAGTTTACAATAATTTAATAATAAACAAACACAATGAAATATTTTTTTTCGTTAGGTTCAGAATGATTTTCTGAAATTATTGCATACACAAATTTTGGCTTGCCTTATTCGGCAAAAAGAGCGTTTCTAGTTAAGCCAAAATCGCAAGTTTTACCTATTCGGCATGAAATTATATATATATATCTTATATATATATATATATATATGTCTTATCTTATCTTATATATATATATATATATATATATATATATATATATATATATATATATATATATATATATATATATACATATATATATATATATACATATATATACATACATATATATACACGCACGCACCCACAGAGTGAAGACCCTGTGGCCCGAGCATCTGAATATTTTAAAGGTCTACTCCCCAGCGGCCTGGTCCCAAACCATGCCTCCATATGGATAAAGGTCTGATCATCCAATCTGTTAAATATTGCTTGCATGCAGTCCAACGTACATATCCCTACTGGTCAGGAACTGATTTAAGGAATTTGTCAAGTTCTCTCTTGAAGACAACCAAAGGTTGGTTGTGGAGGTAGTTTCATAATCTATTCCCAAGCTTCCCATGAAAAGATTTGATCTACAAGCGAAACGTTCATAAAGTGTCCGTCTACCTGTGTGTCCTTGTTTTCGTTAATTTTGGTGAGGTTTTGTCAGGAAACAGGACAAGTATTTCCTGACGCGGGTCCTAATCATATGATGACTCGTAGCTGGGGCTTTTGGTCATCTGACCGAGGCCTTCCGGTGGCTTACCGGTCCACCCGTTTAAAAATTATGGTTATGATATCCTTGTTTTGCACCTTTGTTGATATTTTATACATCTTACTCCCGGACTCAGTTTCGACCACTGCACGTTTTAATGGAAACGTTACGGATATTGCGGTGAGGACTGGTATGGTTTTATACTCAGCCAGCGAGATAATCCCTTTAACCAACCTCAGCCACTTTAGCCTTTTTTACTCCAAACAAAATGTCAGCCTCGTTATTTTGTATCCTACTTAAAATGATAACAAATTGTGAACAGAAATATTACAAGTAAACGTAGATAATTGGCAGTAAACTTAGTAAAGGTTCAAGTAAAAAACTAGGTTAACTAATTTAAAATTTAGGTTAACCAAGTAATTTCCAGCAAGGGATGACGAGAACAGATCAGAGAGTGGTGCACTTACAACAATTGGTACACGAGGATATCAACAAGAGGCTCAGTTTCCTGACACAAGCTTGAGTACGAATATCTCATGGAGATGACTTTTCTAAGGCTTTATGGACACATGCGGTGAAAAATATACAGGGAATGAAGAAGTTGATTCTAAGTACAGGAAACTTTTCCCACAAAGACAGGCTGAAGGCACTGAATTTGCACTCTCAGGAGGGACGTATAGACTTATGGGAAGATGTGATTGAAGTATGCAAATGGAAAACTAATATATAAACGGGATATAAATAACATGCTGTCTAAGGAAAACAGCAATAGCTTTTCCACTCATCTACAGCAATAGCTGTAGATGAGTGGAAAAAAAAACTCCCAAGTAGTGTTATTGGGGCGTGAACTTTCAGCAGTTTTAAATATATTTTGAACTAGTATACAAGTGGACTTAATTTGGACCTGCTTAGCATAGATCAATAGGTTTACCGAAGTGTTGTTTCAAGATAAAGATCAATGTCACCAAACATTCTTTGTGATAGACGTTTCATAATATACTCGTTGCATCTTCAGATGTAAATTATCATTATTGATTTCTATTCAGATGCTTCAGTTTACTTTGCTTGTTCTTAAATTCAATATTTAGATATGAGCTTTGACAATTTCTGCATACTTTCGTATTTAACAAATTCCTATTAGTTTAAACTTCAGAAAATTAAGTACAAGGAGGTTCTTGTTCCTGGCAGGCGTGAAGTGAGGACAGATCCAGAAGTAATTTGCTATGTTTGGACGCTTGGCGATCAATAGTTCGAAACAGTTACATTGTTGGTATTCCAAATCGATCTTTAATAATAACAGAGCTAAGAAAACTCAGACGTAGGATGAGGATCAATACCACCGATGAAACAAACATTATTGTGATTGATGTTTCGCCACACACTCGTTGCATTTACACAATCTGTCAATTACAGATGAAATATTCAGCCTAGAATAAAATACAATACCAAAGAATGGTATAAGAAAAAAAAGAATTGAAATACTAATATTTATATTTCTTATACCAATCTTTACTATTGTATTTTATTCACTGAGGCATATTTCTTTAATAATTGACGTATTCTGAAGATGAAACGAATGGGTTGCGAATCGTCAATCACAATAAAGGATGTTTATTCTAAAGGTGGTGCTGCTCTTCATCTTACGTCTGCTATTTCCTAGCAAAAAGTGTTCCTTCATTATTACGTTGTTAAAACATTTAAATAGGATTATGATGCGAAAATTCCTTTTGAAATGAGGGAGGGGGCGGTTGTCACCCGAAGATTCACTACACCTGCTATAGCCTAGGTGCCTTATTGTTGTCACTGGAAGAGGTGAATCTTAAAAATGACTCAAAATCCAACAGTAAAATCCCCCTGGGGGGCTATTTAAGAAATATTGCCATTGTTATGTTGGAAAAGGGGAATGGGCTAGTCTCTAATTATCGTGAAAACGAATTGGCGGAGATTAGTTGCACTTAAACGATGTGTTGAATAGTCTCTGGATATTGCAAACTCCCAGACATAATATTTTAATTTCTTGTTTGATCGTAAGTAGACACGGCTGATAGTGAGTTAACATGTCTGGTCGGGAGTAGACATATCTGGTCGGAAGTAGATGTATCTAGTCGTGAATGGACACTCCTGGTCGTCAGTAAACATGTCTGGTCGTGAATAGATGTCTAGTCAGTGTCCCATGGCTCGATTGGACACGAATTTAGCTCACATACTGGAGGTCCATGGTTCAGTTTCCGACACGGGTGGAAACGTTGGGCATGTTTCTTTACATGCGTTACCCCTGTTTACCTAGCAGTAAATAAGTACCTGGGTGTTAGTCGACTGTTTTGGGTCGCATCCCAGTGGAAATGAGTTGAGGTAGGATAACATGAGTTGAGGTAGGATAACAGCTCTTAGTCTGTAAATCGAACTCTGTAAAAATAAGTGAGTAGACATGCATGGTTGCCAGTAGACACGCCTAGTTGTGAGTAAACATCACGTACTTACATACTTTTGCGTACCGAGAGTAAATGGGTAGGCCTCTTTAATTTTAAGAGGTCGTGGCTGGTGGCTCAGGTAAGTAATAGTGAGCAAGTCAGCTACATTCTCTGCGTGTTTTGTGACATTCCTGGCCCAAGTATGCGGCCCAGAGTCTGCTGCTGCTCGAGATGTAAACACAATCTCCATAGTATTTTTGTTTCTCTACTCGGTTGAAAGATTAGTGGAGGAGTTGAACAAGGCTTATACAGTGACTTTCTCAGTGTTTATACACCGAGAGGTGTATTTCATGGTATACATGCTGAGGTTGTGTGCGCGTGTGTCTGTAACTTTACTGCTGTTACTTTTATCACTTTTTCCGGATTAACGTATTCTCACAGGTAGTGTTAAGGTGAATTTCATCTTCAGTGGCCCACGTGCAGTCGATAGGCTTTTAAGCGTAACTGACGTTCAATGTTCTTGCCCGACTAGTAAGAATGTTTGTATGTAGCAAGTTGGTTGGTATTATTATTATTATTATTATTATTATTATTATTATTATTATTATTATGGTATTTTTGTTGCTATATTATTACGGTATTATTTTATTATTATTATTATTATTATTATTATTATTATTATTATTATTATTATTATCATCATCATCATCATCGCTATAGTTGGGTGGTAGATATATGGTTTCAGGTTATTATTTTTATAAGTCTTATCCACAGTTGTGTTTGCAATATATATCAGTCAGAGTATTGAATTTTGCCTTTTTGACTCATTTAATAATTGCTTATATTGCACTAAGCTTTCACTATGTGTTGAGCGGTGAAAGCTCGATCCTGCGTCCGCTAATGGCCGACAGATCTTTGACCAGTCTGTTCGTGTTCGCATTTCGTATGTGAAAAGCTTAATAAATTATATGGAGTTCCTCCACAAACAAATCGCCGAGTCCGAACGGTAAGCCAATGGTCTCTGTACCATGGTCCCCTTACCTTATGGAGCCGGTACCTTAGAATAAGTCCGCATATTACTAAGACTAGTTGTGTCAGTGGCTCTTCCCCTGAGGAGTGCAGTAACAACAGCATCTAACGGTTCGCTCCATGGGATTGTGCAAGTGTTCGCTTGAGGCTTTAATGGTCTTCACCGGAAGGAAGATGAAGCCGCTTTCACTTCTTGCGCTCAAACCCCAGGGGTTTAGCGCAATAGTCTGTTACTATTATTATTGTGGCATTTGTGGATCTGGAAAAGGCGTATGACAGGGTGGATAGGGGAGCAATGTGGCAGATGTTGCAAATGTATGGAATAAGAGGTAGGTTACTGAAAGCAGTGAAGAGTTTTTACGAGGATAGTGAGACTCAGGCTAGAGTATGTAGGAGTGAGAGAGAGAGAGAGAGATTATTTCCCAGTAAAAGTAGGCCTTAGCCAAGGATGTGTGATGTCACCATGGTTATTCACTACATTTATAGATGGAGTTGTAAGAGACGTGAATGCTTGGGTGTTGGCAAGAGGTGTGGAGTTAAAAGATAAAGACTCTAACACAAAATGGGAGTTGTCATTGTTGCTCTTTGTTGATGACAGTGTGCTTTTGGAAGATTCTGAAGAGAGATTGCAGAGGTTGGTGGATGAGTTTGGCAAGGTATGTAAAAGAAGAAAATTAAAAGTGAATGTAGGAAAGAGTAAGGTGATAAAGATAAAAAAAAAAATTAGGTAGCGAAAGATTGGATATCAGATTGGAGGGAGAGAGTATGGAGGAAGTGAAGATATTCAGATATTTAGGAGCCGACGTGTCGGCAGATGGGTTTATGAAAAATGAGGTGAATCATAAAATTGATGAGGGGAAAAAGGCGAGTCGTGCACTGAGTCTGTGGAGACAGAAAACTTTGTCGTTGGAAGCAAAGAGGGGAATGTATGAGATTATAGTTATTCCAACGCTCTTATATGTGTTTGAAACATGGGTGGTGAATATTGCAACAAGAAGAAGGCTGAGAGCAATGTGTGGTGTGAATATAATGCAGAGAATTCATAGTTTAGAAATTAGGAAAAGGTGCGGGATTACCAAAACTATTATCCAGAGGGCTGAGGAGGGATTGTTGAGGTGGTTCGGACATGTAGAGAGGATGGAACAAAACAGAATGACTTCGAGAGTGTATAAATCTGTATTGGAGGGAAGGCGGGGTAGGGGTCGGCCTAGGAAAGGTTGGAGGGAGGGGGTAAAGGAGGTTTTTTGTGCGAGGGGCTTGGACTTCCAGCAAGCACGTGTCAGATAGGAGCAAATGGAGACAAATGGTTTTTAGGACTTTACGTGCTGTTGGAGTGTGAGCAAGGTAACATTTACGAAGGGATTCAGGGAAACCGGCAGGCCGGACTTGAGTCCTGGAGATGGGAAGTACAGTGTCTGCACTCTGAAGGAGGGGTGTTAATGTTGCAGTTGTATAACTGTAGTGTAAGATCGCCTCTGGCAAGACAGTGATGGGGTGAATGATGGTGAAAGTTTTTTTTTTCGGGCCACCCTACCTTTGTGGGAGATGGCCGATGTGTTAATAAAATATTATTATTACTACATTATCTTCTTTCTCTTGGTCGCGTTGACTAGCAAAGCTATCCAGAAACTGGTTTTGTATGACGTTTCATATAAGGGTTGTGTTTATGAAATGGTTAGTGTTGTGTTGTAATCCATTAGTCGGGGATTGTACTAATGAGTGTGTTTGTGACCTGTCAGTAGTATGTGGTACTAACGAGTATCGTGGTGTGATCAGGTAGTCGTGGATTGTACCGACGAGTTTCGACTTATGTTCAGTTAGTGGTGGATTGTACTAACATGATGTGTTTTTTAATGCTGTGATGGTGGAGTTAGATAAAATATGCGGGAGGCAGCAGAGAGCACAAACTGGGGCGTGGGACCCTCTCCCTGAAAAGTTTATAACGCGGGCCAGTAAATTGCGTTGCTGTTGTGTGTACATACCAAGTAGCATGTTAAATTACCCGCAAGGATCTGGCATTAGGCTTGGACGAGGGAGGAAAAAGGACCAGGAAATGGTGTACTCGAGGTGCCTTTTAGACCTAGGTTACATAAACCGTTATAGTTTGCTGTAGCACGATTGGGAATTTAGACATTGTATTTACGGCGCTTAGTAATTTTGGGAAATATTTACTAAGAAGAATAACTTCTAAATCTAACTCAAATGGAAAATATAAACATGCTTAAAAAGAAACCATAACAGGTTACTGTTAATTTATTCGTTGGGGGGGAGGAGTTAAACCTAACACAGGAATTTATTATGTCTTGTTCAGTGGGTACCGTAAGTTGGCAAGTTGATAAGTAAGACACAAGTGCAACAGTTAGGTGTTTTATTCCGAACCGTTTCGCCTACACAGCAGACTTCATCTGTCGAATACAGAGGTTGCATATTTGAAGACAACAGCAGTGGAGAGAAGTGGTCAGTCCCTCAACTTGTGTTAAACTTGATAGTCTTGAGGAAATTGGGCAAGTATGTCCACAAGTGCCAGATCAACCAGGCTGTGATAGATATGTGGGCCAGCGGCCAACCAATAGTAACAGCCTTGTCAACCAGGCAACCATCAATCAAGCTGGCCCAAAGCCGGGCTACGGGAATAAAAAAAAAACTCTTGAAACTCATCAAAGGTAAATAAGAATAACAAATAAATTTGAGATGGTATGGATCTGGCAGAAGCGCACTCAACTGTAATGCGTGCAAAAACGTTCCTCTAATGTGGAGGTAAGATTGCCTGTGTAAGTGTCTAATGATAAAGATATTTTAATTTTCTTGATTCTGTTTACGTAGTAATATTGTGTAAATTAGCCTGGGGAATAAATTGTAATGTTTGAAATGACTGATATATTTAAAGATGTACTTATGCCCAGTGGAATCCGACGAAGGTCCCTTGTGACCTTAATAATCCCATTATGTGTCACCGTTCAACTAGGTAGGTAGGTATAATGTTTGTCAGGTAACAGGATAAGTGTTTCCTGACGCGGGTCTTAATCATATGATGACCCACAGTTGGAGCTTTTGGTCATCTGACAGAGGACTTCCACTGGCTGACCGGTCTAGCTCTTAAAAAGTCATGGTTATGGTTATAAGGGGCTTCTTAACTAGGTGTTCAGGAGGCACAAGTAGTGAGGTCCGGTCAGCCGCCTCGTGTAGGGAAAGCGAGGGTAACTTATGCTAAACAGTTCCGAGGCTTTGGGTCATTTGTATAATAATATCCACTCCAGGAAAATCATTGGGATTTTCTCAGAGTCCCTACTATTATGGTCTGCTTAGTTACTGGTCCTCAGTATCCTGACCGGAGAGAGTTGCGACAGAGACTCCTTCGGTGAGTTGCGGTTAAAGACGCTGGTTTGTGCCACTAACTTGTGTATTGCGGTGGTTTCCACATCCGTCTTACATGCAAGAGGCACCCGGTTCAGTCCGGCGGCTCTCCATGCATATATCTTGCATGCAAGAAGCGTCCGATTCGAATCCCGTCGTGTATATCTTCAATTCACCAGGTTTCACTCGCAAGCACAAACATACCACCCATTGTCCCCCTTACCCAACACCCTAACAGTCCCGTTAATTTTTACAGTATGGGCCACTGTTCCAGGAATGTGAAAAAAACAAATGGAAATTGCTTGATTATCCTAATGGAGTTTGGTATTTCTGAGCGTTCTCTAGCTTGGACGACCAGATTGATTCTTTCCATATGACTTTTAAAGGAATTTTTAACTACGAAACCGGCTTAAATTTTATGTGGTTGAAACACGCTGATCCATTCAGTGGATCAACACGCTGATCATCTCCATAGAATAGATCAACACGCTGATATTTTTCATGGATTAACACGGTGATCCTCTCTCTCTCTCTCTCTCTCTCTCTCTCTCTCTCTCTCTCTCTCTCTCTCTCTCTCTCTCTCTCTCCCTTTCCGATATCTCCCCCATCTCTCCCTTCCTCTCTTCTCTCTCTCCCCTCCCTTCTTCCTCCCTTTCCGCTATCTACATCACTCCCTCTCCCTTCTCTCTCTCTCCCCTCTCACTGTCACTTCCTCCCTCCCGCCTAACATCTCTCTTCCTGCCGTCCAATACCAATCACCGTACAAGAAATCGGTGAAGCGGCCATGAATGCATTTAGCGCGACCATGTGTTGCATGATAAAGCCTGACCGTGGTAGTGCTGAGGTGTGTGTGGGGGACGCTACGTTTGTGTTTGGTGATTATAGAGATGCTGTCATAGCCACACACACACACACACACACACACACACACACACACACACACACACACACACACACACACACACACATACATACACACACATACACACACATACACACACACATACACACATACACACACACACACATACACACATACACACACATACACACACACACATACACACACACACACACACACACACACACACACACACACACACACACACACACACACACACACACACACACACACACACACACACCGCCCCCGTATTGGTGGTGTTTGGGGTGCTCTCATCACACACACATACACCATCCCCTGTGCGGTGGTGTTTGTGGTGCTCTCACACAAACACACCGCCCCTGTGCTAGTGGGACGCTTTGTGTTAGAAGATGGTTTAGGTGGTAGAGGTGTCATACCCCCACACATCGTCACTGGTGGTGGTGATAAGGGGATGTTGCGTGTCTGTGCAGATGATGGTGATGGGCCAGCTCTCTCATCCTCAGCATACCGCCCATGGGACTGGCTCCTCCGGTTTCCATCCCTTAACCTGTAATTTTGTTCTGAGCACACGGCGGGATGGCTTTGAGTGCTATTGACTGTGGAACACACGTCTCTGGTACGGATTAGTGATCATGGTATGGAGGAATGGCGAGGTGTATGTGTGTGTGTGTGTGTGTGTGTGTGTGTGTGTGTGTGTGTGTGTGTGTGTGTGTGTGTGTGTACTCGCCTATTTGTGGTTGCAGGGGTCGATTCGCAACTCCTGGCCCCGCCTCTTCGCTGGTCGCTATTAGGTCCACTCCCTCACTGCTCTAAGAGCCCTGTCATACCTCTTAAAGCTATGTATGGGTCCTGCCTTCACTGCATCGCTCTCCAGATTGTTCCACTTCCTAACAGTTCTAGTGCTGAATAAATACTAACTAACATCCATATGACTCATCTGAGTTTTCATCTTCCAATTGTAGCCCCTTATCGTACTTCTTAAAGTTGTGTGTGGATCTCATCTCACCACTCCTCGGCCCAGATAGCTCCACTTCCTGCTCCCTCTAGGGCTGAAGAAATACTTCCTTACCTGTGGCTTATTTGTTTTCAACGTCCAGCTGTGCCCCCATGTTCGTGTTTCCCGCCTCTCGAACAATCTGTCCTTGTCCACCATATTAATTCCTCTCAGTATCTACCTAGTGTGTTCCGAGGGTCACTGCTTTCACAGCCTGGTCCCAGACAAGATCTCCCGGTGGATAACGTACCTCGTGTTCTCTGGTGACCTCAGGGGCATTTGATTCTTCCCGAGGAAAGGAAGCTAAGGCTTCGGTGTGTTTGACTCCCTTAATCTGCCCTCATAGGAAATGGCAGGATGAGATGAAACAACTGGAACACAAACCGAGCACCCATATTTATGTGATGAATGGTTTGAAAAACCGACAAGTTGAAGATTGAGACACTTATGCAGCATATGGGAATCTTTATTCAGGAAACGTTTCGCCACACAGTGGCTTCATCAGTCCAATACAAAGAGGAAGGCGTAAGGAGAGGAGGAGAATGAGGTAATCAGTCCCTCAACCTGGAGTCGATGTGTTCAGTCCATCAATCTTGTAGAATGTACAGCATAGGGCCGTAGACGTGGCTTATATACTGTAGTGAGGTGACGTGAAGCAGATGGAGGCGGGGTCATAGTGGTACCATCCACTAGTCGAAGTAGGTCTACGTCCAAAGGTTGAACAAGTGTTGAAGAATTCTTTGTAACAAGATCCCATGATGCTGCAGTGTCTTTGTATTGGACTGATGAAGCCACTGTGTGGCGAAACGTTTCCTGAATAAAGATTCCCATATGCTGCATAAGTGTCTCAATCTTCAACTTGTCGGTTTTTCAAACCATTCATCACAACTCTCAGACACTGCAGCATCATGGGATCTTGTTACAAAGAATTCTTCAACACTTGTTCAACCTTTGGACGTAGACCTACTTCGACTAGTGGATGGTACCACTATGACCCCGCCTCCATCTGCTTCACGTCACCTCACTACAGTATATAAGCCACGTCTACGGCCCTATGCTGTACATTCTACAAGATTGATGGACTGAACACATCGACTCCAGGTTGAGGGACTGATTACCTCATTCTCCTCCTCTCCTTACGCCTTCCTCTTTGTATTGGACTGATGAAGCCACTGTGTGGCGAAACGTTTCCTGAATAAAGATTCCCATATGCTGCATAAGTGTCTCAATCTCCACCCATATTTATGTTGGGTCTGGTCGTGTTTTGGTAAAGTACTGTGTATTTTGAAGTAGAGTGCGCAGGTTCTGTTCGTACTGTGTTCTGATGTCCTGAGATCATTTTTACAAGTGTGTGTGTGTGTGTGCTTTTGTCGTGTGGAATAGGTAAAACTTGCTATTTTGGCTTAAATAGCAACGCACTTCTTGCCGAGCAAGGCAAGCGAAAATTTGTGTATGCAGTAATTTTCGCAAAAATCATTCTGAACCTAACGAACAAAATATATTTCATTGTGTTTGTTTTTAAATTATTGTAAACTTATCAAAAATATATTTAGTTGGATTAGACTAAATTAAATTGCGCTTGTTATAATAAGGTTAGGTAAGTTTTCTAAGGTTCTTTTGGTGCAAAATTATTAATTTTTACATTAACATAGATGACAGAATATATCTTTAAACGTATGTATGTGTGTGGGTGTATAGATATACGCACACACATATACACATGTCGTACCTGACCTGATAAGCCGAATCGGTCAATTAGGCCGAACTACCCAAAAAAAAAAACTTTTCTCACATTTTCTTTTATAGATCAATAGATATTATTTTTCATTGAATATAGTGTAAAAAAAATTATTTTGGCACGATACCTAACTTCCAGACGTCACCTAACCTAATGTAATTTTTAACCTAATTCTACTAGATATGTCACAGATCTGTTGAAATTTATTTAATATTGCTTTAAACTAATGATATACATTTTTTCCTTATTTTCAGATTGGTTTTCACAGATTTATTCCATATTTTTTTCACTCTGCTTATTTGGCGGAAATGACCCTTTCTTTTTTTTAGTTCTAACTTGTTGATTTGGCTTATTACACACACACACACACACACACACACACACACACACACACACACACACACACACACACACACACACACACACACACACACACACACACACACACACACACAGCCAAGTGTCTTAGTTACAAGTGCCTTAGATTTTAACTACTACTACTCTCTCTAATGAGACCATATAAATATCCCCTGGTTAAGAACAACGTGGGTAACAGAAAGGAAATGAACTGACGTCGGATAAGTTTTTTAATATGCTTGTATATTGTTAAATATACGCTCTTAATGTCTGTTTAACTTTCCTAAGATAGTTAAAATGAAATATATATTACTTGTAAATTTGCGCTGAACATTCGCAAATTGACGTTGGAATCGCTTACGATAATTAAGGTAATAAAGTGAGAATAAGTTACCTGTGTGTTACCTGTAGTCGATTCGAGGGGTCACCACCCCCGTGGCTGGGTCCCAAACCAGGCCTCCTGGCTGTTGGTGCGATAGGATATTAAATGTTGATGAATGGAGCAGTAGGCTAAGGAAAGACCTCGGCTAAATAACCAAATGCTTCAGCAGTTGGTCCTTCAAGGAGGGTGCCTTGATCCTGGGAGAAAACTATTGACCCATACAGTACCATTCTGCAAGGCGCTGTATGGCCGCTACGTGTTTTCCAGCTTCCCAGATCACTGAGATGGTCATGATGTTACTAAAAACTCTCACCAGGAGACAACCTGCCCTTTCTCCTGACAAAAGTCTCTCTATATGAAGCAGTATAAACGTACAGTTGTTACTGTGCTGGAGATTCAGACACACACATTAATAGCGTAAGCCTTCTGGTTATTTATTTATTTATTTATTTAGTAATTTTAGCATACATACAGAGGTACAAAAAAATACAGGTAAGAGCAGCATGCCAAAGCCACTTATATGCATAGCATTACGGGCTGGCTTAAAATTAACTTAAGATTAACTAAGCAATGATGAAATCAGTGATAAAACATTATTGTAAACAGATAACTATAAACACAAATGAGTATTACAAAGACAGGTCATATGGTTGCTTGCATTGCTGTACATTCAGTCGAATGGAGTATTCTGTTAGGTAGTGTATTTAAAAAAATAACAAAGTTAGATTGGGTCCTAGGTTTAACATTTGTGTGATATAATTGTGAGTAACATATAGGATATACAATTTATAAGGTTCAGTTATTCAGTATTTATTTGGTTTTGAGTGAGTAAGTGATCTTTGAGAAGAGACTTGAATTTATAAACAGGTAGTGTTTCTTTTATATTTACAGGTAATGAATTCCAGATTTTAGGGCCTTTTATGTGCATTGAGTTTTTGCATAGCGTGAGATGGACACGAGGAACATCAAAGAGTGATCTGTGCCTTGTGTTATGGTCATGTGTTCTGTTGAGGTTGGCAAGATGTTTGAGGGGAGGGTTAATATCAGAGTTAAGTGTTCTATGTATGTAATAGGTGCAGTAATAAGTATGGATGTTTTGTATGGTGAGTAGGTTGAGTGTTTTGAATATTGGTGGAGTGTGCTGCCTGTAGTGAGAATTTGTTATTCTAACTGCAGCCTTTTGTTGGGTAATTAGTGGTCTGAGATGGTTAATTGTTGTTGAACCCCATGCACAAATTCCATAGGTGACATAGGGGTAAATAAGAGAGTGATAAAGGGCCAGGAGGGCTGACTGTGGAACATAGTACCGTATCTTCGATAGTATGCCTACAGTCTTGGAAATTTTCTTAGAAATTTTTTGTATATGTGTATGAAATTTGAGTCTATTATCAAGGTGGATTCCTAAGAATTTTCCCTCTGTTAGCTTTGTGATAGGTGATCTGTTTATCGTTATGTTAAGAGGTACATCTGTAGCTCTGTTACCAAACTGAATGAAGTAGGTTTTGTCAATGTTTAGTGTAAGTTTGTTAGTCCTCATCCAGGTAGATATTTTCTGTAATTCGGTGTTTACAGTATTGGCTAGCGTGACTGGGCTCGGGTGAGAGAAGACGTATGTAGTGTCATCTGCAAAAAGTGTGGGTTTGAGTAATTGCGAAGCATTTGGTAGGTCATTTATGTATAGAAAGAGAAGAGGGCCAAGGACACTTCCCTGTGGGACACCAACTGTAATTGGTTGAGCGGAAGAGCTTGCCCCATTTGCGTACACATATTGGCTTCTGTTGCTGAGGTATGACTTGAGGTAGTTGAGGGAGTGCCCTCTTATACCATAGTGTGACAATTTTACGTGGAGCAAGTCATGGTCAACTGTATCAAAAGCTTTACGTAAGTCAATGAAGATCCCCAGTGGGACTTCTTTTTTCTCTATTGCAGTGTATATATGTTCTAGCATGTGTATAATAGCATCATTAGTATTTTTATTAGGCCTGAATCCAAATTGGCAGGGGTTGAGAATGTTTTGGGAGATGAGGTAGGAGTAGATTCGTTTATGAATTAATTTTTCGAAGATTTTTGAGAGAGGGTGTAAATTGGATATTGGCCTATAGTTATTCAACTCTGTTTGGTCTCCTCCTTTATGGATTGGGGTGACCCTTGCTATTTTGAGAGCTGTAGGGAAGGTGGAGGATTCAATGGATTTGTTAGTGTTGCAATGATTGGTGATAGTACTTGTGACACTTTTTTGTATATAAAGGGTGGTAAGGTATTTAAATCTCCCGCCTTGTTTTTTAGTGCGTTGATAATAAAGGAGACTTCGTATGGGTTAGTCGGAGCTAGGAACAGTGTGTTCGGGTAGTTGCCAGTGAGGTAGTCATTTGGTGGGGTATCTGAGCTTGGGATTTTATTGGCAAGGTTTTGTCCTATAGTGGAGAAGAAATCATTGAGTCTGTTTGCTGTTTCTGTTGGTGGGAGTTGGGGTTCATCTGATTTTGCTAATTTTATTTCGCTATTTCGTGATATCTTTTTTGTTCCCAAGAATTTCTGATAGGGTCTTCCAGGTCTTTTTTATATCACCTCGTAAGTTGGATAATCTGTTCTCATAATACAGTTTTTTTGCCCTTCTTATCAGGCTGGTTAGGATTGACGAGTAACGTTTTGTTTGGTCTCTGGTTATGTGACCCATTCTGTACTGTTTTTCATATCGATGTTTTGCATTTATGGATTTGAGAATGCTGGGTGTTAGCCAGGGACTGTTCAGTCTCTTAGCTGTCATCTGTTTAGTTTTTTTAGGGCAGTGCTTGTTATAGAGGTATTGGGTCTTTTTTAGAAAATTATTAAAACATTCGTCAATATCTGTATAGATGTCTAGCTCAGTGTGCCAGTCAATGTTTGTTACTGCTGTTGTGAAGTTATTAATGGCTGCCTCATTGTGAAGTCTGAGGGTGACTTTAGTAGTGTCTTGGGGTATTTTACCAAGAGTTGTTATGAGGAAAGTAGGGTAGTGGTCTGTGGTATTATCTGTAATTATGCCTGATTTTAAAGGGGATATGGTGTTGGTCCAGATGTGGTCAAGTAGGGAAACACTAGTCTCCGTAACTCTTGTAGGTTTTGTTACTGTTGGTAGCAACATGCAGTTACCTAGGAGGTTAATCAGGTTCCCTTTCACAGTGCCACATCAGCTGGGTTGTGATGGAAGGCAGGTCGGCAGGAAGACCTAGGCTGCATTCCTCGTACCAAGGCCCAGTTGTACACGAAATAAAAAGATTCCCTTTTTTAAACGGTTGTGTAACGTATATTGGTACATTCCGTAGGTTATGTGGGCAGGGCAGGACTGGGATCCGCGGGGTTGAAGTGGAATGGGTGGGGAGGAGGGGCTTTGGGCTATAAAAAAAAAATGGAAAGAGGAGGTATGTTTTAATAAATGAATTTAAATTCTTGCTGATTTGTACTCACCATTTTCTACTCGTCGATGTGTTTGCCCCTGCCTCTTAATACTAACGACCGGTTCTTTTGATTCCTGGCATTTAAGGCCCATCGTACCTGTTCTTAAAACAGTGCTATGGGGTTTGACTCTGTCACTTGCCTGCCATTCCAGTGGCTCAACTGTGCTAAGTTAAAAACTCCAGCTGTACCTCAGGAAATATTTCTTCAGTACAGAGTGGTCAGGAAGTGGAACGACCGTCTTAGTAAAATTAGAGGTGGGATCCATACATAGTTTTAAGTATAGGTATGATAGGGTTCACGTAGTCAGGAGAGAGTGAACCCGATACCGGCCAGCAGAGAGGCGGGGACCAGGAGCTGAGACGACCCATACAACCACAATTAGCAGAGTGCATGTATGCACATGCATAGGACAATACATACGTATACATATGCACACATACATAATTATGGTTATAATTTTCTGTATTGTAAAGGTAATATTGAGTTCAGGTCCTGGTCTAAGTTGAGCAATAAGTCATTCCTTAAAATATCCAATATTAATAAGTGTGTTATGCTATAGACAGTTTTATTTTGTGGAAGTAGTAAGAAGTGTAACTAACCTAAGGAAAGCCAACGCAGCGGTAGATATGAAAATGATACGTTTTTGTTTACTTTTTGATGTGCTTCAGTGATTGACGAGACGTGTCACTATTATACGACTGATTGGCTCTGACGTGCTGCTCATGCCAATAAGCCAATATTTATAGATGGGGTTGTAAGAGAAGTAAATGCGAGGGTCTTGGCAAGAGGCGTGGAGTTAAAAGATAAAGAATCACACACAAAGTGGGAGTTGTCACAGCTGCTCTTTGCTGATGACACTGTGCTCTTGGGAGATTCTGAAGAGAAGTTGCAGAGATTGGTGGATGAATTTGGTAGGGTGTGCAAAAGAAGAAAATTAAAGGTGAATACAGGAAAGAGTAAGGTTATGAGGATAACAAAAAGATTAGGTGATGAAAGATTGAATATCAGATTGGAGGGAGAGAGTATGGAGGAGGTGAACGTATTCAGATATTTGGGAGTGGACGTGTCAGCGGATGGGTCTATGAAAGATGAGGTGAATCATAGAATTGATGAGGGAAAAAGAGTGAGTGGTGCACTTAGGAGTCTGTGGAGACAAAGAACTTTGTCCTTGGAGGCAAAGAGGGGAATGTATGAGAGTATAGTTTTACCAACGCTCTTATATGGGTGTGAAGCGTGGGTGATGAATGTTGCAGCGAGGAGAAGGCTGGAGGCAGTGGAGATGTCATGTCTGAGGGCAATGTGTGGTGTGAATATAATGCAGAGAATTCGTAGTTTGGAAGTTAGGAGGAGGTGCGGGATTACCAAAACTGTTGTCCAGAGGGCTGAGGAAGGGTTGTTGAGGTGGTTCGGACATGTAGAGAGAATGGAGCGAAACAGAATGACTTCAAGAGTGTATCAGTCTGTAGTGGAAGGAAGGCGGGGTAGGGGTCGGCCTAGGAAGGGTTGGAGGGAGGGGGTAAAGGAGGTTTTGTGTGCGAGGGGCTTGGACTTCCAGCAGGCATGCGTGAGCGTGTTTGATAGGAGTGAATGGAGACATATGGTTTTTAATACTTGACGTGCTGTTGGAGTGTGAGCAAAGTAACATTTATGAAGGGATTCAGGGAAACCGGCAGGCCGGACTTGAGTCCTGGAGATGGGAAGTACAGTGCCTGCACTCTGAAGGAGGGGTGTTAATGTTGCAGTTTAAAAACTGTAGTGTAAAGCACCCTTCTGGCAAGACAGTGATGGAGTGAATGATGGTGAAAGTTTTTCTTTTTCGGGCCACCCTGCCTTGGTGGGAATCGGCCGGTGTGATAATAAAAAAAATAATAAAAATAATATTATATATCAACAACACTGCACTAGCCAAGGACTTGAACCCATACTGCTTTGGCCTGCCTCATGGTGGGCGAAAACGCATGACGCCCTAATCCACTGGACCATACGAAGGATCGTATGGTCCAGTGGATTAGGGCGTCATGCGTTTTCGCCCACCATGAGGCAGGCCAAAGCAGCATGGGTTCGAGTCCTTGGCTAGTGCAGTGTTGTTATTGATCAATACCACTCGTTCGTGGTCACAATAATATATATATATATATATATATATATATATATATATATATATATATATATAATGTCTTGCCATATAGGACAAGTGAAAATTTGTGTATGTAATTATTTCTCCAAAATCATTCTGAACCTAACGAAAAAAATATATTTCACTGCGTTTGTTTAATATTAAATTACTGTAAACAAATCTAAAATATATTTAGTTGGGTTAGGCTAAAATAAATTGTTCTTGTTATAATAAGGTTAGGTAAGTTTTCTAAGATTCATTTGGAGCAGAATTAAAAAAAATTACATTAACATTAATGAAAAAAATATATCTTTAAACGTATAAGAGAAAATTTTAGAAAGGACTTAATTTTAAATGAGTTCTTGCTAATTGACCAGTTTTACATATTCGGCACGACATTATATATATATATATATATATATATATATATATATATATATATATATATATATATATATATATATATATATATATATATATATATTATTTTTGGTAATATCCGTCAGAATCAATTTTTTTTACAAGAATTAACAGTTGTTGCCGGGGTATAGATAGCATGTTTGTATTTTATACTAAAATAATGCATGAGTTCAGACTAAGGCCTGATCTCAGTATTAGCCTTTATAATTTTATGACCGCCTTGCTATTCGCTTTGCTCACATTGAGGTAGAGGAGGCTATACTTTGATACGGGATACCTTACTTGGATCGCGCAGCAACCTCGATGCTTACATTTACAAATTGAGATTCAGGCTCAGAATTCGTAGCGGGAATAATGCCAGCTTAACTAGTACAAGTTGGTGAATTGAACATTCAACATGAATATTTTTTTGTGGGTTGCTCCTAGACTCTTCTAATGGATTGTTTAGTTTTGCTGAATGAAAATAGTATGATTACAGCGGTGTGGAAAGTTGTAGTGGATATACTGCACTAACAGCCATAGTTTGCAGGATGATCTAATCTCTTTTTACGTCTTGAACTAAAAGAATCCACAAGGGTTTAGTTCCTCTTAAAATACAGTGTACAGAAAGCAACTCAAAGACTTAAAAAATGAATGACCGGTGGTTCTATGATGTGGATGGTGACTTGCAACACGTGACTACAGATATGTTGTGGATGGGTCGGTTCAGACAAACTTCATCACACCAGCATGGTTCTCATCCCGTTTATAGCGCAACCAGTTCTCTCTTAATTCCCATAAGCATCTACGTAGATTTCTCTCATACGGTTAGGTTAGCTTACTTTAGGTTAGGTTAAATTAAGTTGTCCTCCATTCGTAAAATATAACCAGTTATAACGTACCACGACGGTTAAAAAAGTTAATGGAAGATAAAGACGATACATAGTTCTTCGGTGCGAATAGAAAAGAAGCAGCGACTGAGCGCATTTGACATGTCAGGGTTTCACTGTGCTTTCATCATTCTCCTATTTGACTGTTGTGGCATGCTAAGAGTATGTCACATTTTATTCGGCGTATGTCACACACTCATATAGGCATGTCTCCCGACCAGCAAACAAGGTACTAAGGGTTTAACGATCAAGGGGCTCCGTCGTTATAACAGTACCTTGGTTCAATTAGTCAGTCACAAGGAAGCCCGCCAAAGCTGTGAAGCGATGTGGTACACTCGTGAAACAACTTGAACAGACTTGCCTTTCCCGCTGGTCGCCATGGTTTGACCGTGTCTTATGCTTGCATTTGCCTCATTGTACATAGCTGTAAATACTGTACATGTTCTATATATATGTTGTAAATACCAGCTTATTTCTGGTTAAGGAAATATAATTCATTGATTCTTTGTTGTCTTTTGCTTGTTCCCGAATGGTTATTGTATTACGGCACGGTGTGCAGGCCATGTCTACACTCGTGTACATAATTGTATTTACGACAATGAAATAATGATGGCATCTTTGTCATAAGACCCGTTCAGTGGTGGTGGTGACACTACCTCGGTGTGGTGGTAAGACGCCGTGGCTGAGTCCACTTGAAGGTGGGCTAACTAACCGTTGCCTTATCGCTTACCACTCGACGTTTTTCAGAGCTGAGACTAGGCACCTGGGAGCAGCAGACGACGTTGACCGCATTGCAGATTGAGACAGGCAAGGCAGGAGCACACTTCTCAGAGTTGCTACTGGAAAGAAATCCCTCCTTTAATATTGTGGTCACATACCTTGTCTAGTGTGGCCACATACCTTGTCTAGTGTGCCCACATACCTTGTCTACTGTGACCACATACCTTAACTAGTGTGGCCACATACCTTGTCTAGTGTGACTACATACCTTGTCTAGTGTGGCCACGTACCTTGTCTAGTGTGGCCACGTACCTTGTCTAGTGTGGCCACGTACCTTGTCTAGTGTGGCCACGTACCTTGTCTAGTGTGGCTACTATAATACGCTTACCAATACTCATTTAAAGATGTATTTTTTTAGTAAAGATATTGCCTCTCTCTCTCTCTCTCTCTCTTTTCTATCTTTTTCTCTTTTTCTCTCTCTTTCTCTTTTCTCGCTTTTTTTTTTTCTCTCTCTCTCTCTCTCTCTCTCTCTCTCTCTCTCTCTCTCTCTCTCTCTCTCTCTCTCTCTCTCTCTCTCTCTCTCTCTCTCTCCATCGTGAGCACAGGACACAGGGAAAACTGTGTGCCCAGCTCTCCCCGAGGATTCATTTGCATGACATTTATATTCAGTCGTGGAGGCAATCACCGTTACGGTCACCTGCTGTTATTGATTCTCGCGCAACGTGTCGGAACATGTTGAGTCGGGTCCTGCCACTCCTCGCAACAACCACCCACCCATCACCTACCCCTTCCTTCCTTCCTCCCTCCTCTGAAACTTGATCTGTCATCCTCCTCTTCCAATGATCACCATCATCTTCATATTCGTATATTCATGTTCTCATCTTCATGTCATATCCTCATGCTCTCATCTTAAATAAATTATATCCTCCTCATTCATGTCTTCATCATGTCTCCTCTCCCTAACAGTTTTCATTACCATTGTCACATCATTATTATATCATTCTCGTCATTATCATCATATCAATACTAGAAGACAATGATTCCCTAATAGCCGAAAATTCGATTTTTTATAATAATAATAATAATAATAATAATAATAATAATAATAATAATAATAATAATAATAATGAAAAACAAAGGTTCGAAATTGTGTTCAGATGAACCCAAACAAAAGCAGTATAATTATTTTTGCTATCATTTCGGGTCTAAACCCATAGGGGGCGTGTAGGGACTGGGCTCGATCCAGAACGAGGAAGCGCAGCTCCAATTGCTTGGATTAAGATCATTGAAAATGCCCTTTGCGAAGGGCATGTACTCAGGAAAACTAGAAATTTCTGTTTTAAAATTCAGTATTAAATTAATAACAGTGGTCCTGTAATTAATAACAGTGGACCTTTAATTAATAATAGTGACCCTGTAATTAATGACTGGTCCTGTATTTAATAATAGTTACACTAGTTAATAATGGTACTGTAATCAATAAATAGGTGGTCCTGTAATTAATAATGGTTGTACTGTAATTAATAATGGTGGTCCTGTAATTAATATCGATTGTTTTTAATTAATGATGGTAGCCCTGTAATTAACAATGGTCCTGTAATTAATAACGTGAGAGGAAACTGTCTCAGTCATGTCACCAACGTGATGGGAAACTATGCCAGTCATGTCACCAACGTGAGGGAAACTATTCCAGTCATGTCACCTACGTGAGGGGGAACTATTCCAGTCATGTCACCAACGTGAGGGGGGAGCTAGCCCAGCCATGTCACCAACGTGAGGGGGGAGCTAGCCCAGTCATGTCACCAACGTGAGGGGAAACTATCCCAGTCGTGTCAGCAACTTGAGGGAAACTATCCCAGTCATGTCACCAACGTGAGGGTAAACTATCCCAGTCATGTCACCAACGTGAGGGGAAACTATCCCAGTCTTGTCAGCAACTTGAAGGAAACTATCCCAGTCATGTCACCAACGTGATTGGAAACTATCTCAGTCATGTCACCTACGTGAGTGGGAACTATTTCAGTCATGTCACCAACGTGAAGGGGAATTGTTGTAGACTTGTGTCTTGGAGTCATTTTGAAAACTTACGTAAGGGTGACCATAACATTATTGATAGTGATCATAACATTATTGATAGTGACCATAACATTATTGATAATGACCATACCATTATTGATAGTGACCATAACATTATTGATAGTGACCATAACATTATTGATAGTGACCATACCATTATTGATAGTGACCATAACATTATTGATAGTGACCATAACATTATTGATAATGATCATAACATTATTGATAGTGACCATAACATTTAATGATAATGACCATAACATTATTGAGAGTCACCGTAACATTATTGATAGTGACCATAACATTATTGATAATGACCATACCATTATTGATAGTGATCATAACATTATTGATAGTGACCATAAGATTATTAATGGTGGCCATACCATTATTGATAATGACCATAACATTATTAATGGTGACCATAACATTATTCGACTTAAAATGAAAAAAAGCTTTTGATTTAAGAGTATACTTTTGGTGATGAGTATACCTCAGAGCGGCAGACTTTTAAAGTATACTTGTGGTATACCTGTGACCGGTTTCGAGAATTCTACCCTCCATTCCTTCTGAGGCCAGGCTTTCCTCTTGACCGCCTGATGAACCGGGCTGTTGGTGCCAGCAGCTCGAACAACAATGTGCAGTGCGGCAAAACTTTCGAAGTATGTGAGGCTAAATTATTGAACGGCAAGTACCGGAAACGTGCGCCGGTGTATTGTAATGTAAATTTTACCAAATTTGCAAACGGAAACTCTGTAAATAAAATAAAACAAAATCAGATAAAGTGAAACACCGTAGAAGAAATAAAAGAAATACAACACTGTAGATGAAATAAAAGAAATATAACACCGTAGATGAAATAAAAGAAATATAACACCGTAGATGAAATAAAAGAAATATAACACCGTAGATGAAATAAAAGAAATATAACACCGTAGAAGAAATAAAAGAAATACAACACTGTAGATGAAATAAAAGAAATATAACACCGTAGATGAAATAAAAGAAATATAACACCGTAGATGAAATAAAAGAAATATAACACCGTAGATGAAATAAAAGAAATATAACACCGTAGATGAAATAAAAGAAATATAACACCGTAGATGAAATAAAAGAAATATAACACCGTACGTGAAATAAAAGAAATATAACACCGTACGTGAAATAAAAGAAATATAACACCGTAGATGAAATAAAAGTAATGAATCTGTAGATGAAATAAAGTGAAGTAAAACACTGTAGATAAAATAAAGGGAAAGACTACTGACGAAATCATAAAACTGTAGATAAAATAATGGTAATAAAACAGCGTAACACCGTAAATGAAATAAAACACTGTAGTTGAAATAAGAATAAAACACTCAAATGGGAGAGTGTTTGTTTTAATTGAGTGGACAAAACACGTTCCAGCCTGAATAACCGAGCTTAGAAACATAATTAACTGAGCCTAATAACATAATTAACTGAGATTAATGACAGTTAACTGAACCTAATAACATTAACAGATTAATAAAAACTGAGTGTGTACGGTATGGAACAGTAAATACGTTATTGACGAAGTTTTATCCGTAGTTTACCTTTCAATAGTTCCGGGGGTCACTGCTCCCGCTGCCCGGTCCCAGCTCAGGCCTCCTGGCTGATAGGCTGATCAGTTAAACTGTTGGCTCTGTCTATATAGTCCGTAGTAGGCCTGGTTGATCGGTAACTGACTTTAGGAATTTATCAAGTTCCCCTTGAATACAGCTAAGGTGGGGAGGGGGGAATCTGCTGGTAATTCCCCCTCCCTCCATGTAAGTAAAGAGGGTGTGGGGATAAAGTCTTACGGACCTAATATACTTATACTGCCCATTTATGGCCCCGTATACTACTGCTACATTGTTGAATCTTAGATTACTGGTCCCCGCCCACTTATGGCCAAGTCTGCTACTGCTGCATTATTGAACCTTAGACTACTGATCCCCGCCCACTTATGGCCACGTCTGCTACTGCTGCACTGTTGAACCTTAGACTACTGGTCTCCGCCCACTTATGGCCAAGTCTGCTACTGCTGCATTATTGAACCTTAGACTACTGGTCTCCGCCCACTTATGACCACGTCTGCCACTGCTGCATCGCTCCACTTCTCTCACTGGCTCCAGCATATTTGGCTTCGTTCTCATGCCTGTATATTGGATTGATAAAGCCTCCCTGGTGGGCGAAACGTCTGATACATGGTCGTTGCCTATGTCTTATAAACCTTTCAGGGTTGTATACCTTTGATCTAATGATACCCATTATGTTACCTCTTGGTGTATAATGATACTGTGTTAGCTCTTATTGTACTCACGTCACTCTGGCTTTTCACCAAAGGTATTTTTGCATCGTCTGCCCAGCCACTTGCTCTTGTACTGAACTACCGTTGGATTAGTTCAGCAGGAATAATGTGCTGAACGACCGTTGTATTAGTTTAATAGGAGATGGTTACTAAACTTTTGTTGGA
>NC_091296.1:61283057-61285557 GCF_038502225.1 Cherax quadricarinatus
ACTAAACTTTTGTTGGATCAGTTTGATAGAAAACGTGTATTGAACTACCTTTGATTTCGTTCAACAGGAAACGTGTATTGAACTACCTTTGATTTCGTTCAACAGGAAACGTGTACTGAACTACCGTTGATTTCGTTCAGCGGTTAATGTATACTGAACTACCGTTGATTTCGTACAACGGGTAATGTATACTGAACTACCGTTGATTTAGTTCGGTAGGAAAAGGGGTACTGCACTGCCGTCAGTTTAGTTCAGTGAAAACCTTGCAATATGCACTACTCTTGAATTAGTTGCGTCAGTCAGAGCTCACACAATGAGCGTTATTAGACATAAGATTGTCAAATTTGTGCTGGAAAAAAACACAAAAATAAGTTTTACATGAATCACCTATAAAAGGTCCGGTCGGTTCAGAGCAGGGGGTACATCAGAGCTGGAACACACATAGAGGTCGCTTACGACCCTCATAGAGCCAGTGAAGCATTTAAATTGGAAAGCCTCAAAATCCTCAGTATGTAATCACTGGACCAAAGGAGAGAACGATACTCTATAGCATGTACCTGGAAAGTACTTCAGGGCTTGGTCCAAAATCTGTACACTGTAAGAAATTACTAGAGCAAGAGAAACGGGAGAAAATGTAAAATAAACCCGGCGAAAATTAGGGGCGCCGTTTGCATGATAAGAGAACATTGTATCAACATCCGCGGCCTAAGATTATTCAACATCTTAACAGAAAATATCAGAAACACTGCTGGAACAAGTGTAAAAGTCTTCAGAAGGAAACTCGACAATACCTCCACCAGGTGTCAGGTCAACCAGGCTCTGATGAATATAAACCACGGAACGAGTGGAATTTGAACCCATGGCAAACGAGTGGTAAAGTTCACAGGCCAGTGCGTTAACCACTCGACCTGCTGGCTCTGATTGAAGGATTCACTTGCCATGGATTCAAACCTGTTCGTTTTGTATATCATATTCACATACATTCTCTCTCTCTCTCTCTCTCACACACACCGTACAATACATGTGCAGTGTACATGGATTCATGACGCAATATCTGAAAAATATTTAATATGTGAGTTCTCTCCAAGCTGCATAAAAGCAAAGAACAAAAAAGGCACAATACCGTGACTAGAAGCGTCGTCATAAGCTCCCTCCCATGTGAGGGTTATTTGTGTATTGCATGAAAGCAAACATGGAAATATTCTAAATTTTTGTTTTTGACAAGCTCTCTTATGTACATATATGTACACGGCAGAGGCAGCCAGCTCACAGGTAGGTGAGATGACATAAAAAAACAAGCTTTAATCTGTATTATGTCGACGTTTCGGTCCATGAAAGCTTCATCAAGCTTCTTTTGTGTAGAGCTCTACACAGCGAAACGTTATACAAATAAAAGCATATTCTGCGAGGTGTCATTTTTGTTTCCTACACATCAGAGTGAAAGGTTAGAGGAATATTAATAATCTTAGCTGAATTTTGACTTGTAGTTGTAAACAACGGAAACGAAATGTAGACAAGATTCAAAAATAAAATATTAAATATCAAGAGAGAAATAATTCCACGAAAGATGTATATAAAAAAAACAACTTGGATGAGACAGCAACTACCAAAGGTCACAGAGCGTAAACGTAAAACATAACAGGAAAGTGACAGGAAATCTGGAGGACCATGATAACTCTCCAGTTACAAAGGATGTAAGAGAACGATAGCACCATGTAAATAAGAGGACCCTGATAACTCTCCAGTTGCAGAGGATGTAAGATAACTGTAGCACCATGTAAATAAGTAAATAGCAAGACAGTGGCAAAAGCTGATAAGGCTTTGTAATCTACTGACGTTAAAGATTATTGATGGCAATAAACAGTCTCTTCCTAACTAGTAATAATAAATAAGTGGCTTCCATTGAAGACAGTCTCCAGCTGGGTCTTGACAGTCGATAATTGCACTAGATTTTTTTTTTTTTTTTTGAGAGAGAGAGAGAGAGATTGAATCCCACACCTTACCTTTGATAACCCTTTGATGAGTTTCGAGTCTTACTGCTCTCGGGGCCAGGCTCGTGAACTTAGCAGCCTAAACATGTGAAAAATAAATTGCGTGCTGCTAGTACCAGCAGGAGGTCTGGTATGGGACGGGTGATGGTCAGCGGGGGTGATAGTTCCTGGAATCAACAACAGGTAAGTAATTAAGCTAAGTATAGACAAGTTAACTGATCGAGAAGAATTACCAGCCACAGTCTTTAATGGAGTGCACACACCACATACCTTAACTACTCACATGAAGATTTAAGAAATTAATTAATGAAGAAGTGACTGGAAGCTCATCAGTGTTACTACAATGTTTCAGGGCGAGTATCAAGTGAGTGGTAACTGTCCAGTGTTACTACAGTGTTTCGGAGCGAGTGTCAAGTGAGTGGTAACTGTCCAGTGTTACTACAGTGTTTCGGAGCGAGTGTCAAGTGAGTGGTAACTGTCCAATGTTACTACAGTGTTTCGGAGCGAGT